>NC_057391.1:90301108-90424888 GCF_019320065.1 Cervus canadensis | reverse complement strand
AGCCTGTAATGCTATGAACCTTCCCCTTAGCACTGCTTTTACAGTGTCCCATAGGTTTTGGGTTGTTGTGTTTTCATTTTCATTCATTTCTATACATATTTTGATTTCTTTTTTGATTTCTTCTATGATTTGTTGGTTATTCAGAAGCGTGTTATTTAGCCTCCATATGTTTGAAGTTTTAACAATTTTTTTCCTGTAATTGAGATCTAATCTTACTGCACTGTGGTCAGAAAAGATGACTGGAATGATTTCAATTTTTTTGAATTTTCCAAGACTAGATTTATGGCCCAGGATGTGATCTATTCTGGAGAAGGTTCCGTGTGCACTTGAGAAAAAGGTGAAGTTGCTTGTTTTGGGGTGAAATGTCCTATAGATATCAATTAGGTCTAGCTGGTCCATTGTGTCATTTAAGGTTTGTGTTTCCTTGTTAATTTTCTGTTTAGTTGATCTACCCATAGTTGTGAGTGGGGTATTAAAGTCTCCCACGATTATTGTGTTACTATTAATTTCCTCTTTCATACTCGTTAGTGTTTGCCGCACATATTGCGGTGCTCCTATGTTGGGTGCATATATATTTATAATTGTTATATCTTCTTCTTGGATTGATCCTTTGATCATTATGTAGTGTCCTTCTTTGTCTCTTTTCACAGCTTTTATTTGAAAGTCTATTTTATCTGATATGAGTATTGCGACTCCTGCTTTCTTTTGGTCTCCGTTTGCATGAAATATTTTTTTCCAGCCCTTCACTTTTAGTCTGTATGTGTCTCTTGTTTTGAGGTGGGTCTCTTGTAGACAGCATATATAGGGGTCTTGTTTTTGTATCCATTCAGCCAATCTTTGTCTTTTGGTTGGGGCATTCAACCCATTTACATTTAGGGTAATTATTGATAGGTGTGGTTCCGTTGCCATTTACTTTGTTGTTTTGGGTTCACATTTATACAACCTTTCTGCATTCCTGTCTAGAGAAGATCCTTTAGCATTTGTTGAAGAGCTCATTCGGTGGTGCTGAATTCTCTCAGCTTTTGCTTATCTGTAAAGCTTTTGAATTCTCCTTCATATCTGAATGAGATCCTTGCTGGATACAGTAATCTAGGTTGTAGGTTATTCTCTTTCATTACTTTCAGTACGTCCTGCCATTCCCTTCTGGCCTGGAGGGTTTCTATTGATAGATCAGCTGTTATCCTTATGGGAATCCCTTTGTGTGTTATTTGTTTGTTTTTCCCTTGCTGCTTTTTTCTTTGTGTTTGATCTTTGTTAATTTGATTAATATGTGTCTTGGGGTGTTTCGCTTTGGGTTTATCCTGTTTGGGACTCTCTGGGTTTCTTGGACTTGGGTGGCTATTTCCTTCCCCATTTTAGGGAAGTTTTCAGCTATTATCTCCTTGAGTATTTTCTCATGGCCTTTCTTTTTGTCTTCTTCTTCTGGAACTCCTATGATTCGAATGTTGGGGCGTTTCACATTGTCCCAGAGGTCCCTGAGGTTGTCCTCATTTCTTTTGATCCTTTTTTCCTCTCTGCTTCATTTATTTCCACCATTTTATCTTCTACCTCACTTATCCTATCTTCTGCCTCCGTTATTCTACTCGTGGTTCCCTCCAAAGTGTTTTTGATCTCATTCATTGCATTATTCATTTTTAATTGACTCTTTTTTATTTCTTCTAGGTCTTTATTAAACATTTCTTGTATCTTTTCAATCTTTGTTTCCAGGCTATTTATCTGTAACTCCATTTTGTTTTCAAGATTTTGGATCATTTTTATTATCATTATTCTAAATTCTTTTTCAGGTAGATTCCCTATCTCCTCCTCTTTTGTTTGACTTGGTGGGCATTTTTCATGTTCCTTTACCTGTTGGGTGTTTCTTTGCCTTTTCATCTTGTTTAGATTGCTGTATCTGGAGTGGGCTTTCTGTATTCTGGAGGTCTGTGGTTCCTTTTTATTGTGGAGGATTAACCCAGTGGGTGGGGTTAGACGATTGGCTTGTCAAGATTTCCTGGTTAGGGGAGCTTGCGTCAGTGTTCTGGTGCGTGGAACTTGATTTCTTCTCTTTGGAGAGCAATGGAGTGCCCAGTAATGAGTTTTGAGATGGGTCTATGTGTTAGGTGTGTCCTTGGGCAGCCTGTATGTTGATGTTCAGGGCTATGTTCCTGCGTTGCTGGAGGATTTGCGTGGTATGTCTTGCTCTAAAACTTATTGGCTCTTGGGTGGTGGTTGGTTTCAGTGTAGGTATGGAGGCTTTTGGACGGTCACTTATTACTTAAAGTTCCATGTAGCCAGGAGTTTTCTGGTGTTCTCAGGTTTTGGGCTTAAGTCTCCTGCCTCTGGATTTCAGTTTTATTCTTCCTGTAGTCTCAGGACTTCTCCAACTATACAGCCCTGATAAGAAAACTTCTAGGTTAATGGCTAAAAGATTCTCCCCCGTTAAGGACACCCAGAGAGGTTCACAGAGTTACATGAAGAAGAGGAGAGGGAGGAGGGAGATAGAGATGAGCAGGAGGAGAAAAAGGGGGACTCAAGAGGAGAGAGACAGATCTACGCAGCTGTCTGTTCCCAGAGTGTTCTCCGTAGCCCAGTCACCTACAAAGATTCACAGAATTGGATTGGGAGGAGAAGGGGAAAGGAGGAAATAGAGGTGTTCTGAGGTAGAAAACAGAGAGTCAAGATTGGGAGAGAATAATCTTCGTTTTAAAAATAGGGCTTCTCTTCTTTTTTTTCTTTTTTTTTGTAAGGTTATAGTGTATTGAAAATGAAAATTAAGGAGTAGTAGAGGAGTACTAGAGGACTTTAAAAGAAATAAGAGAAAAAGAAAAATAGAAAATAGAAGAGAAAAGGAAAGAAAGAAAAGAAGAAAAAAGAAAAAAAAGAAAGAAAAAGAAAAAAAAAGAAAAAAGAAAGAAAGAAAGAAAAAATTTTTTTCCCCTAATTAAAAAATCATAAAAGTCTATGGAAATGAAAGTTAAGGAGTAATGGGGGAGTAATAGGGGATTTTAAAGGAAAATAAAAGAGAAAAAATAAAAAAGAAAAAAAAGAAAAAAAAAAAGAGAAAAAAGTAAAATTATATCTAGGAGTTTCTCTGGAGCTGTTGCGGTCAGTGTGGGTTCGGCTCAGTTTCAGATAGCTCCTCATTCCAGCTTACGCTTCTCGATATCTACAGGCCCCTCCGGTGTAGTCAGTGTTACCTAGAGGGATTTTAATCTGTTGCACCAGTCCCTTCTGAAGCGGTTCCCTTTGTTTATTTGGCTTCTGTTTGCCGGTCTCTTCAGAGCCTCATTTCCGCCCTGACACAGGTGGGCGGAGGTGGACTCTTATTCAGGTAGCTAGTTCCGTCGCTCTGCGGGGATGGGCTGGCGCTGCGGGGCAGGGAGAGGCTTGCGCTGCAGGGAGAGGCTGGCGCTGCGGGGACAGGCTTGCGCCGCGGGGACGGGCTGGCGCTGCGGGGAGGGGCTGGCACTGCGGGGCGGGGCTGGCGCTATGGGGACAGGCTTGCGCCGCGGGTCGAGCTGGCGCTGCCGGGAGGGGCTGACGCTGCTTTCTCCGTCTGCGCTGCTCAGGCTCCCGGCTGTTCTATATGGAGCGCGCCCCGCGCTGCGCGCGGTTCCAGCCCTCGGGTGTTCCACAAAAGCGCGGAAGGAAAAGCTGCGCCTGCTCTCTGTGCCTTCCCCGTCAGAGCGGTCCAGGCAGCCAGGGGCTTGGTGGGCGCACTCTCCCCAGGTGTGGCGCGCCCACTCCCTTCCACGGACCCAGTTTCAGTTTCCTCTGGCGCCAGTCGGGTGCGTGCGCCTTCTGCCCTCCACGTCAAAAGTGTTTTAAGAGACTCACATTATTTCAAAAACAAAAAGAACGGGATAGGGAATTTGCTGTGTGACATGGGGAGCTCAACCCAGGGCTCTGTGATGAGTTAGATGGGTGGGATGGGGAGGGAGACGGGAGAAGGATTCAGGAGGGAGGGGACATGTGTATCCTCTCTGATTCAGGCTGAGGTATGGCAGAAACCAACACAATATCATAAAGCAATTATCCTCCCCCCCCCCCAAAAAAAAAGGACTTGATAGTAAGCAGCCAAGAGAGGAGATGTCATATGGGATGCTGAAGGGAACTGGGAGCACAAGCGATATCATAATTCTTGATCTGAGTGCTCATGACATGGGTACCTTCAGTTAATGGAAAGTCATTTAAATGAACACTCATGAGATAAGTATATATTTTTTTAATTAAAAAAGGGGGCTTAGCATGTGTTAATTCACACTCTCAAGAGAGTTAAAAATTTCTCAGAGAAGTCCTAATTTTTATAGTATTCAATAGACAAGGAATATTTCAGGGGTGATTTATGACGTTTCACCCCAGCTTTCACCAGATCAACCTTGTATCTACTTGTCTAATATTTCAAGGCTCTTAGTATATTATATTGGATTAACGATAACTATATCAGCTTTCTAAGTCAGCTGTAACAAAGTACCCCAAGCAGGATGACTTAAAACAACAGCAATGTATTATCTCACTCACATCTGGAAATAGCTGGAGGGTGGGAAGTCTGAAATCAAGTTGCCAACAGGTCCTTCTGAAGCTCTAAAGAAGGATTTTTCCTGTGTTCTCCAGCTGCTGGACACCTCAGATGTTCCTTGCCTTGCAGTTGTAAACATATCAACCTCCACTTCTGGTTGGTACGTGACATTCTCCCCTTGTGTGTTTCTGTATGTTTCCATATTTCCCTTTTCTTAGGTGACCACTGGCCGTACTGGATTAAGAGCCCACTCTAATTCACTATGTCTTCATTGTAACTTGACTGTATTTGCAAAGATTCTATTTCCAAATAAAGCTTCATGCATAGGTACTGGGAGTCAGAACTTCAACATATTTGTGGGGGGGGGGGTTGGGGGTGGGCACAATTTAATCCATAAGAGTGTCTAAGGCTAAAAAAAAGCCCTCAAAACCCTAGATTACAGACTGCATAGAGTCCCAGGGGCTTTCTAGTCAAATGATTTTGGTGTCACTCAGTATGGTTAGCCAAGTGGCCTCAATGAGTAATAAAGCTGTCTTAGAACGCATTGCGCTGAGGTACAAAATCAGCTGTCCCATTCTACTGGATACCTGTGCCAGAAAAAAAAAGAATGCTAGGCCCTGCTCAGGTTCCTGGGTCCCGTTGGTACAAGAACGCACTTGCCAAGACATGAGTGCACCCTTTCGCATTTCCTCCCCCCACTCTTGCCGCTCTGCTAGGCTGACCATCTTAGTCCTCCTGTCCAGGAACATGATTTGACTTGGTCTTCTAGATCCTAAGCTTCACCCTTGTTTGTTGTTGTTAAGTCACTTAAGTCGTGTCCAGCGCCTTTGTGACCCCTTGTACTGTAGCCCGTCAGGCGCCTCTGTCCGTGAGATTGGAGTGGGTTGCCGATTCCTTCTCCAGGGGATCTTCCCAGCCCAGGGATCAAACCCGAGTCACCTGTGGCAGGCAAATTCGTTATCATTGAGCCACCTGGGAAGCTCATTAAAGCTTTTAGAAATCCACGTTTTTGTTTTTATTTTCCATAGCAAGATGAGCCAAATGCTCTCCCAGCTGAGTTGAGATCTCGTTGAGCTACATGCTTCCTATTTCTGTGTAAATCAACAAAGCGTTCCCCTTCACCCCTCACCCCTTTATCGTGACTTAGTATTTCAGCATAGTACAGAGGATTATAGATTTCATTTCATCTTGAACCACATAATTCATTTTCATATATTAGATCACAAATGATTGGAAAACAGATTCTAATTGGCAGCTAGCCATTTGCTACCTAGTAGCAAGTGTTAAGCTCTGACACCTTCCCTTTGAAAAGGCTTTTGAAATAAAATTAAAATTCATCATTCTGAGCTGAATATTTTATGCTGCTGGGAGCTAGCTACCGCAAGCATCTCAGAAGTATGTGCTTATCTCTCTTCCAGGCCACTTGTCTCAAACTGTAAGCTCTAGGTGCTACAATTTGGGCTAAATCCTCCAGTTGCCAAGGGGGATAAGGGCTGTGTGCACAAATTGTACTCTCTTGGGAGACTCTGGTTTGATCCAGGTGAGTGGAAATGCACCTGCTCATTGCCAGCCCTGGCAGGATTTATTTCTACTGAAGTGGGATTAACAGCTGTCAATTCAGATATCTGCTTGGGAGTGGGGAGCAGTGCGTTACCAAAACAGATGCAAAAAACAGGAGGCTGCGTGATCAAAAAGTAGGCCTGGGAGAGCATAAAGTTGACCACTGCTGAGCTAGAGCCAACTTTTTAGTCAATCTAGTTGGGGATTATTAAGATGGGTCTCAGCTACAAAGCCCAGCTACACCTCTCCCCATTGTTTCCACCTCTGCCCAGGGTGCCCTCTGACCTCTTAGCCCAGACAAATCATGGAGTGATAGTTGGCTCCTCTGGAGCTGCGGCAGGTATCCTAGCTTAGTTATCCACAATCTTTCTCATGCAAAAGAACTCACAGACTTCCCTGTGGTCCAGTGGTTAAGAATGACCCAATCAAAAAATGGGCCAAAGAACTAAAGAGACATTTCTCCAAAGAAGACATACAGATGGCTAACAAACACATGAAAAGATGCTCAACATCACTCATTATTAGAGAAATGCAAATCAAAACCACAATGAGGTACCATTACATGCCAGTCAGGATGGCTGCTATCCAAAAGTCTACAAGCAATAAATGCTGGAGAGGGTGTGGAGAAAAGGGATCCCTCTTACACTGTTGGTGGGAATGCAAACTAGTACAGCCACTATGGAGAACAGTGTGGAGATTCCTTAAAAAACTGGAAATAGAACTGCCATATGACCCAGCAATCCCACTTCTGGGCATACACACTGAGGAAACCAGATCTGAAAGAGACACTTGCACCCCAATGTTCATCGCAGCACTGTTTATAATAGCCAGGACATGGAAACAACCTAGATGCCCATCAGCAGATGAATGGATAAGGAAGCTGTGGTACATATACACCATGGAATATTACTCAGCCGTTAAAAAGAATACATTTGAACCAGTCCTAACGAGATGGATGAAGCTGGAGCCCCTTATACAGAGTGAAGTAAGCCAGAAAGATAAAGAACATTACAGCATACTAACACATATATATGGAATTTAGAAAGATGGTAACGATAACCCTATATGCAAAACAGAAAAAGAGACACAGAAATACAGAACAGACTTTTGAACTCTGTGGGAGAATGTGAGGGTGGGATATTTCAAAAGAACAGCATGTATACTATCTATGGTGAAACAGATCACCAGCCCAGGTGGGATGCATGAGACAAGTGCTCGGGCCTGGTGCACTGGGAAGACCCAGAGGAATCGGGTGGAGAGGGAGGTGGGAGCAGGGATTGGGATGGGGAAGACGTGTAAATCCATGGCTGATTCATGTCAATGTATGACAAAACCCACTGAAATGTTGTGAAGTGATCGGCCTCCAACTAATAAAAAAATAAATAAATAAAATAAAAAATAAAAAAAATAAAATAAATAAAAAATAAATAAAAAAAAAGAATCCGCCTACCAACACAGATGACACAGGTTTGATCCCTGGTCCGGAAAGCTTTAAAATGCCAAGGGGACATTTAAGCTGGGTGCCACAACTATTGGGCCTAAGCTCTAGAATCTTGTGCTCCTCAGCAAGAAAAACCACCGCAGTAAGAAGCGTGTGCAGCGCTACAAGGGAGTAGCCCCCTGCTCCCAGCAGCAAAGACCCATTGCAGCCAAATATAAATAGACAAGTAAAAATAAATAAATAGTTTAATAAAAATGATGAACTTACTTATATTATCTCCCTGGATTACTTGGTTTTCCGTTTTTCTGACTGCCCTTCAACTATCCTGTTGAATAGTGGTGCACCTTTCTGTCTGGTGTCCGATTCATTCTCTGCCTGCCTTTGCTTACTCTTGACTTGCACACCGTGTTCTGTCTGTATCTCTTTCTCTTAATGAAACTCCATGTTGCTTTAGTATCGATCCTAAAGTATTCCGGTTTTCTATTTGCCCAAGTCCATTTGACCACTCACTTCTGAGTATTTCTCCTATTCTTTTGTTATCCCTTAGCTCAGGAAAGTCAAACACTGGTGACCTTTACTGTCCCCATGTCCCCTCACACATCATAGACATTGCTGATCTGCCCTCCACCCCATTGCTCCTTGCTGACCTGAATTCTTAACACCTTTTTTCCGACCGCTGTTGCCAGTTAATCAGAGTTGGCACTTGAGATAGAAGCAATTTTCTGTCCTTGCCCTGGTCTAGGCTTGTAGCAAGGCTCCAGGTCCTCAGCCTAGGTCCATAAGTCCTTAACCATAAAAGAGGAAGTGCTCAGTAAACATTGGTTAAATGAGTACAAACAATGAGAGACGAGAACAGCGCCAGAAATTTTGGACTCATTTTATAAAGTGCAATGTTGAGATTCAAAGGATAGTTCTAGTACTAACTCCTATGTTGCCTTGAGAAAACTTCCTGTCCCTGTGAGTTTATCTGTAAAATGGGCAGATGACTATACTACCCACTGAGTGAGATTCTTGTGAGACAAAACCAGATGATATCTGTAAAGCTCTGAGCACACTGCCTGATATTTTATACATACTTAGCCTTTACTACGGCTATCTTTATCAACTGCAATATCCACTAAAACCTACCCTTTGGCAGAGTTTCTTTTTACTGTGAATCTGATTCATTTTCACTTTTTCAGTGCCAACCTTTTAAGCACTGGAATAATGGGTTTGCCAAATACATAGAGGGGCCAAGATTTTAAGTCTTCTAAATGCACAGCTGAGAAGCAACTTGGTCACAAAAATGAAATTTTCCATCTGAAATGGACTTGGTCTTGACCCTGAGGGCTTAGATGGTAAAGAATCGGCTTGCAATGCAGGAGACACAGGAAACTGATCCCTGGGTCAGGAAGACCCTCTGGAGAAGAGACTGGCTACCCACTCCAATAGTCCTGCCTGGAGAATTCCATGGACAGAGGAGCCTGGAGGGCTACAGCCCATGATTTCACAAAGAGTCAGACACAACTGAGCAACTTTCACTTCAGTTCACTTCATTTAACCTAAGAAAGTTGTGTCTGTATATTCATATAAAATCCATAGTTAATGCTGCTGCTTAATTACCTGAAACGAATTGATGCCTGGGCTGCTTATATACACATTAGCATACCATCATATGCAAATATGCAAGATTTTTCTGATACACATATATTTTGCTATATGTAGTTAGAGACAGAGTTTACTTTCCCCTCTGATTTAAATTTAACCATCCAAGTGGGTCTACCAGGGGAGGGTAGTAAAACTGACAGTTATACCTGGCTTTGATATCATGTATTATTGACCTGTCCTAGGGATTATGCCTCTGTGCAGTCCTGATTCAAGGGATACTTTGCCAAGATAATGGAGTTGTATTTATTGACCATGCAGCTGGCAGCTTTATGTGAAATACAAATGGCTATTTATACAAAGAAGGTAGGTGCAGTGTTAGACCGAAAGAATATACAACCAAGCCAAGGTCTTTTACTCCTCCAGCTGTTTCTATCATTAATATAAAAACTGCATCTTTTATATAGGAGTTTCCTAACATGTCATGTTGCTACATTTAGGAGTGTGCCATTAATGGTACCAAAGATGAACTTTTGCCCAAGCTCTGGTGGATTAATTTATTCCTAAATGTAAACAAACAAAAATTCTTAAAGTTACTATGTCTTTATTAAGGACTCTGTAGAAATCATTATGATTATTATTTTGCCTAAATACTGAATTTCTAGTTTTTCTTTCCCTGCTTTTTCCCTAGATTGAAAGTATAGGAAAAGGAAAATTCAGCAATGCTCTGTTATAATGTTCCTTTTGGTCAAAATGGAATTTTTTCAAGTCTTCACTCGCTTTTTAAGATTTGCCTGATGAGGCTTTAACTATTTCCCCTGGGTAATAATTGATAATTTGAGTTTCTAAAGTTGACTTTTTCCACCAAAATTTAGTCTATAGTTGGACATTTTCAGTATCAGGTCACTGTCTTTATATTTCTTCCCTTCTCAGAAATATATACAACTTACAAGACTATTTCACTTTCATATTTGTAGATTCCATAATACAAGTATTTCATACACATTTCTGAGTCTGGGGAAATATTCTTTTTGAGGAAAAATTGCTCTTTGATACTAATTGCAAATATATGATTTGACAAAAACCTACCTAGAGAAATAAAGGAATAATTTAAATGGCCTGAAAGCTCGGGATCAGCTATAAGCTTCTATAAAATGAAAAAAGAAGGAGAAATTATGTTCTATAGGGAATAGAGGTTCAACTTGTAATTACAGTGCTAAGTATAACAGAAATTCAGATGATGACAATAATAAGATACTAATAGGGACATGCATGCCCCAAGGCTGCTATATGACATCACCTTTGTCTTTTCAATTATGTGGGTCGTAGCTCTAATGTACTGTCTGTACGTGGTATGTGACTGATTAAACATATTTTTCTGAATATTTTAGTGCAGCTAGATTTCAATAAAGTAAGATTTTATTTTGTCTACTAGAGGTAAACACATCTGAATTCACAAGACCAAACCCATTAAAATCTGGTTTATTTTGCAAGCATCACCTGCTTTATCAATCTAGGTGTAAGAATCAAGTTTGGAAACTCCTAGAAAATTGAGCACATTTCTAGATTTTCTCCAAGGACTGACAGCCTAAATGCCTAGTTGCAAGTTATTAAAATCAATAACTTTATTTACTCACTGGTTATCCCTGTGTCTAATCAATGGGAATGTAACTGGTGAATACATTTTCATTCTTTTTGATCCAACTGGTTATGGATTTGTTCATCAAAACAAAATGTTCCACCTCAGTAACAGACTAAAGATGACATAATTTCTCAGATGATTAATTTCATCAACATTCACTTAATATAGCTGTTCAGACAATATGGGGAAAGCTTGGTATTCTATAAAATACATCCCAGATGAATCCAAATTAAAAACAAAATGATTCTGGAATTATTTAAGTGGATATTTTAGCACTGGAGATTTTGAGCAGATGAAGACTGTGTGTACAACAGAAGTTTCCCAAACCATTCTCTGTGGATGGATAGCTCTTCTGCTAGACTTCCCTGAGGTCAATCACACTATACTCATCTAGTGATTCAGTTGAGGCTTTTCGGTCTAAAATGGCCTCAGTAACACAACTTGCATTTGGTGTTGGCTGTTGCTATATGATCTAGGGGTTTTATTTTGCAAAGCTTGCCTCTGCTTCATAAGACTTCGCTCATCCTCCAGCAGGCTATAGTGGGCTTCTTCACATGGTGAACCCAGGGCAATGCTCTGGAAGACAGAAACTGAAGCTGTGAAGTCCTTGTAAGCCTAGGTTTGGAGTTCTCACAAGATCACCTCTATGGTTAACGTAAATCATAAGGCTAACCCAGATTCAGGGGATGGAGAGGTAGATTCCCTCTTTTGATGAGAAAAAATATAAAGTACCATTAAACATGGACATGCAATACAAGGATGGTATAGATTATTCTGGCCACTTTTGACAGCCAGTCTGCCTTAGATAGTAATAAATGTTTTGGAGAAGATAAAACACGGATGAAGGTGGGGGCTGCCTTGTTAATGGGAAGGAATCTTGAATATAACTAAAAAGTAATGTATGTGGGAAACTTGAAGGGATCCGGGGGCAAGGCATGTGGTTGTCTGGGGGAAGACAAAGCTGTCTATATTTCTGCACTGAGAGAATAGCAAAGGTCCTGAGAGAGGCCTGAGTTTGGATGACTCAAAGGAAAACAGGATGGCCAAACTGGGTGACCTGGAGTGATCTAGGGGAAAAACAGTAGAGCAAGAGGCTGACGTTGTCAATGTGGATAAATGCGGCCACTGAACGGTTTTTGGTTTTATTCAGTGTGACATGGAAAGACTTGGGAGAGCTTTAACAACAGGAGTGAAACGTTCGACTAAAATTCTCAAGTCTTCACTGTGATTGCTGTGTCCAAAGTAAATTATTGGAGGCAAGGATAAAAACAGAATGATTAATTATGAGGATACTCCACTCACCCAATAAAATATAATTATCTCTCAGATCAGTTTCATACTAGTGACTATAATTCTGAATGTATTTAAAATATAATGAAGTACTGAGCCTTTGACTTTGTGGATCAATCAAACCCTTTGACTGTGTGGATCACAATAAACTGTGGAAGATTCTGAAAGAGATAGGAATACCAGACCACCTGACATACCTCTTGAGAAATCTGTGTGTAGGTCAAGTAGCAACAGTTAGAACTGGACATGGAACAACAGACTGCTTCCAAATAGGAAAAGGAGTACATCAAGGCTGTATATTGTCACTGGGCTTATTTAACTTATATGCAGAGTACATCATGAGAAACGCTGGACTGGATGAAGCACAAGCTAGAATCAAGATTGCTGGGAGAAATATCAACAACCTCAGATATGCAGATGACATCACCCTCATGGCAGAAAGTGAAGGACTAAAGAGGCTCTTGATGAAAGTGAAAGAGGAGAGTGGAAGAAGTTGGCTTAAAGCTTAACATTTGAAAACTAAGATCATGGTATCCAGTCCCATCACTTCATGGCAAATAGATAGGGAAACAGTGGAAACAGTGGCAGACTTTACTTTTTTCAGGCTCCAAAATCACTGCAGATGGTGACTGCACCCATGAAATTAAAAGACACTCGCTCCTTGGAAGAAAAGCTATGACCCACATAGACAGCATATTAAAAAGCAGAGACATTACTTTGCCAACAAAGGTCCATCTAGTCAAGGCTATGGTTTTTCCAGTGGTCATATATGGACATGAGAGTTGGACTGTAAAGAAAGCTGAGCACCGAAGAATTGATGCTTTTAAACTGTGGTGTTAGAGAAGACTCTTCAGAGTCCCTTGGATGGCAAGGAGATTCAACCAGTCCATTCTAAAGGAAATCAGTCCTGGGTGTTCATTGGAAGGACTGATGCTGAAGCTGAAGCTCCAGTACATTGGCCACCTCATGTGAAGAGCTGACTCATTGGAAAAGTCCCTGATGCTTGGAAAGATTGAGGGTCAAAGGGGAAGGGGATGACAGAGGATGAGATGGTTGGATAGCATCACTGACGTGAGTTTGAGTAGGTTTTGAGAATTCGTGATGGACAGGGAGGCCTGGCATCCTGCAGTCCATGGGATCACAAAACGTCAGACATGACTGAGTGACTGAACTGAAGTGAACTGAACTGATTTCAAGGTATAATATATATTGCATTGTGGACAACAGTGTTGTCCCTGGGCTAATATTTTAACTGAGGTTTTACTAGGACCCTTCACTGTATTATTGAGTTGTTTATTTCTGGGAAATGAGACAGAAGATAATGCCAGTGGACTCCATGGGAAAAAATAAAATTCATACATTTCATAACTTTCAAAATTTTTTATATAAATCCCTGGAACTTGTCATAGTAAACCTGCATGATTTATCTGGATAAGAAATTATAATACCTGAATGGTGCTCCCGTTTTTTCAAAACTATCTCTCTAATCTTAAGGGAGTGCTTGAATTCTAAGATTCAGTGGTTGTATTCTAATATTCTTCATCTCTAAATTGGGGAAGTTGGACTTAAAATCGTTAAAATTTCTTCCAAATGTTTGATGATTTTATGCTTAGTTAATATTACAGAATATCTATATTACTTGATAAGTTATGCTAAATGTCTTATATGTATTTTCTTATTTAATCCCCAAATAAACCTTATTTAATCCCAAAATTCTTACTGAAACTTTGAGGTACCTAGTTATACTAGAGTACAGATAAGAACATTTAGCAGTACCTGTTCAATTAGATGCCCCAAATAACTAAATAATTGTTGAGCCAAGGTTTGACTTCAGATTTGGCTTCAGAATCTTTATTTTTAAGTATAGAGTTATCCTAAGTCAAGATTTCTAAATGAGGCTGTTGTTAATAATAAAATAATATTTCCTTGTATGTGAAAAAGGAGTTGCTTAATAATGCTTGTCATTGTAATTATGGGTATTGGGAGAAACCTGAAAATAAAGTCTAGTTAAAAAGAACGCCTTTCAAGTTGAAATTAACATGACGTAATTTTTGTTCTTAAGGGCTTTCGGAGAAAAGCATTTTATTTCTTTACCTGTTAACCAAGCCTAGTTATTTTTCTCTCTTTTTAGGTTTCCAGTTATCATAATATGGAGTCTCAGTTATTTTTATGATACTTCACTCTTCAGGCAGGCCATGATTCTCTCTTTGAGCACAAAAAATTTTCTCTGAGAACTGGTGTTCTCATTTTACCTGCCTGGAACGAATTCATGCATACATTTGTACAGTAAGAAACACTCTAGAAGATAAATTTGATGCCCCCTGTTCCAGTGACTTACTCATTGCTTTCAGTAGTTTCCAACACAAATAGTAAGCCTTCATGCACCAAAAAGATATTTCTTTTCTAAGAACCATGGTCTCAGTACTCCTTTTGAGTCATATAGAAACAACCATGCCCATGTGTCATAGAGACAGTCTGTCTTACACTCTTAGCTTCCAAGGTAGTTTGCTAGCCTCTCTTTGATATCCTCTACTTTCACTACTTTATTTATTTATTTATTTATTTTTTACTTTCGCTACTTTAAAAATCTGTCTTATGATATACTACTTAGAATTTAGTATCACTGGATGCCATTTTATTATCTCCTTCATGTTCCTAACTTCCTCATAGTCTTTTCTATAACAATTCTTTTTCTGATCTGAATTATGTTCCAGCCTTTCCCAATTTAATGTTATCAAAAAATTTCATTAACATGCTGTCTGCACTTTCTTACAGATCATTAGTACCAAACCTGAAGAGGTCCACTCGGTATTTCCCCCAGAAGGCTCTACAGCCTATTAATCATTATCTTTTACTTATGATCTTTTAGTTCATTTTTAATTCAAGCAACTGTGTTATTCCCCAGGCCAATTTCAACAGAATTTACAAGGAAAGCTACAGGAGTCTAGTGCTCTCAAGGTCTTAATATGTATTTTAAAGGATCACTGTAAATATCTTATACTGCACTTATACATTGCCTAGCAGATCAGTTATAAACTTCGTGGCATGCCCATTTAAGATCCTTTTAAATTGCTTATTCTTTCTTTTTCTTCTTTTTTGGAATTTGTACTTATAAGCTAAGATTTATCAAATGTCCAATAGAGTCAATCTTCTCATGCAATGGCACACTCTGTAAATTGTTTTAGCTAATTTTTTTTTCACCTAGAATGCCATCTTTTGTAGGTTTAGCCAGAGCTTCTATTCTTTTCTACTACATTCAAAAATTATCTGGGCTTTGAATTATTTGTCCTTCCATTATTTTATTTGTACAAAAAATTGCTCATTCCTTCAAAGCAGTAACAATATTGCCTTCTTATTAATCATGTGATTATCTGTTTTAAGGCCAAATACCCAACCAATAGATAAACAATAAATTCTTGAGCATAGTCACTATTTCAATTACTTTTAGAGAAATTTGTGCTTATATTACTATGTGGTTTTGTCTTTAATGATAAACAAATAAATGTTCCCCATGTGATACATAATGTCTTGGGTTTTGCAGTTCTGGATTGAATGGCTTCAGGATAAACAAAATCATGATTTTGTGCCGCTATTTAAGTTTTCTCAGCTTGATTTTCCTCAGTAGTAAGTTTTTGATTACACAATTGACTCATAGAATTATTGTGAGGATCAATTGAGATAATGTCAGTCAATAACTTGTTTTCTTCAAAAGCATCATCAGTCTTTAAAATTGCATTACCTATTTTTTCTCTCTTTTCACGCATAGACTAAACTGTCATTTTTTGTTTTCTGAACCTGCTATGAATAATAAGCCCCCCATTTATATTCCCATACACACTCAAACCCTACTGGCCTTGCAAACAGCCTTTAAACCTATATTTAAACTTGACTAAAGCTATTTTCTCATCACATGATTTGGGGTAACTGACTTCTCATAACATAGTTTCATCAAATAAAGAGGAAGAATATTAATAATGTCCATCTCAAGGGGATGTGCTGAGCTTTAAAGGAGAAAATGAAGCACAAGTGTGAAGTCCAGTGCCTATAATAGAGGTGCAGAATATCCGGCCTATTCATGGGGACCATGAGATGGAGAATGAAGATCATTTACACACCTTGGTCTCACTTCAGTTCTTGGTTCTGTCCTCCTTCTCCTGAGCCTTGATTTTCAGAGTGGGTTGTCATGCTCTCCTCCAGGGGAATCTTTCCAACCCAGGGATGGAACCCAGGTCTCCTGCATTGTATGTGGATTCTCTACCAACTAAGCCACCAGGGAAGCCCTTGCAAACAGAGAGACTAAGCCTAATTGCCTTGACTGATTTAATTTTTCTGTGAAACGATTGACATGTGCTTAACCTTGGCTCCCTGTATTTCTATATGGAAATGACATGCACAGTTGAGAGTAAGATGCCACCATTGTGTCCATGTTAGTTCTTCTACACTCCCCCACCTCCACCCCTGACCTGCTACACACCAGCAAGGTACTTTGACAAGTTAAAGTGAGAGTAAATAATGTTGCATCTTTGAAAAATCCACTCCGTCCACAATTTGACTTAATTTTCTAGAAACACAATTTAATGATTTATATGAATTACCGTTTTATTAACCTCAAATAAAGACAGTTAAAAAAATAAAGTCTCTAGTTAACTCTAATGATCCCATAGGAAACCAGATTCATACTTTGAAATGCCATTCTTCTAAGAACTTAAACCTGGGGTCATTTTATCTTAGTCTTCCATCCACTTGGGCATTACTATTTTTCCCTATGAAGTAATTCATCTCCCTCCTCTGACTCAGACAACATTAATATCACCAGTAACAGCACAATTACCTTTTATTACGTGACATTTATCTAAGATTGGATTATTATAAATGACAAACAATTCAACACGAGGGGCACATACTTGATAATATTTAGGGCAGTAGGGTGTTATTCTGTTTATATCTTTCTTTAACACAAAGAACTAAATAATGAAGCTCAGTGAAATCCCCCAGTGTGCAAGGGCATTACAAGTTAATTTGATCTATAAACATTCACAGAATATCCAAAAACATGTCTAGTAACAGAAATTATGCTCTCCAAAATCTTAGTTCTATATTTGGCCACATCAAAAGTTTATAAGGTAGCCCCTATGAGCGCATCAATGTGTTAGGATGATAGATACAGACTTTGAGGAATTTGCAATTAGTTTATTAGCTAACTAACTTATTTTGTCTGTGAAAGTCTACCCACAAATACTGAGAGATTGACAGCTACAGTTCTAGATGAGTTGTTCTTGTGCTGGTGAAAGACATGATGATCTCTTAAACTTGAATGTATTTATGTGACTGTTACAGGCAGAATGGAAGACCATTCACCTCTATGTACTTGATTAGTTTTTAGATGGGAGTCAGCTTGAATCTTTTCAATAGAAGGGTTCTTTCTTTTGCTGGGACTTGGAAATTAAACCTTGAATTTTATATATCAACTGTGGAAAACATAAAAGACAAGTAGATCTGAATAATAGAATGAAAAGAACGTGGATTTCTCAGGGACAATCCCAGTGGACGAGGATGGGAGGAGATGTCACAACTGCAGAGGCCCAAGTGCCACATGCACTTCCTTCATGACTCTCTCAAGATCATCCAAAACAAAGAAAAAGAAAAACACACAGTAAAATTTACAAAGACACAACGGGGTTGAATACAGCGGGAAAGTAACCAAAAGCTGAGTTCACTATCCGAGATGGCACACAGTGTGATTTGCAGAAGCTGGACTGAAGGCATTATGGCCAAGAAGAGCAAACCTGATGGAGATTCGGACTCCTGAGATTAATCTGGAGAGGGGATGATGGACTTCCAGAGGTCACATTATTGGGAACCTAAGTTAAAATCAATTTCTTGGCATCAGGGGGCAAGTTCTTCTTCTCCTTCTTCCCTCTCAGTAGAATTACTGGAAAACTTATATATATATATACATACATACACACACACACTCATATATATGTATATATGAGTATATATATATATGTTTCTATACACTATATAATATAGAGTTTATTATCTGCATTCTATATATTATGTTTTATGTATTCAAAAAATCAGAAATGATTAAATGAAAGTTTTAGAATTCTGAATATGAATGAAAGGCTTATCAGGAAATGCTTCCCAGATGTGGTAGCCTTGAACCGTGAATAAAATTTGGCCATGAGGAATTTATAGACAGGGAACTACAGGTGGAAAAAATGATGTGAGCAAAAGCTTTAGTGTTCTCCTGTGTGAAACCGTTGTAAAACTGAACTAGACGACTGTATCTTGATTCCCTGAAGGGCTTGCCTTGGTTTTAGACAACTCTTTGCGTATTAGACCCATAGATCTTTTCCCAATTTTTATTTAATAATTTCAAGATTAAGGAATTTTAAGATTGGGATGTGACTGAGCTGTCAGTCACTTTCAGCAGCTTGGAGTAAGAAGGTGTCTGGACTTAACTGAAGCATTTCCTATGTTGTTTGGCTGAAAAGAGTTTTATATCATCCCAAGAATCTCCAGTCTTGATTATTCTGTCTCTAGCTGTTGCTTTTTCCTCCCTCATCAGGCAGGTGTAGGATAAACTGTAGAGAATGTCTGATCTTCATACCAAATAGGCCCCAAACAAGTTATATTCTTGTAAAAAGATGTAACACAGTAACCTAGAGTTAATTTGTTTACAATTACATTGTTCATAAATTTTTGTGGAAATATAATGCCACTCTTCAGTTGTGGCTAATAAACATATAATGCTCAGACACTCCGTCATGTCCTAATTTTTGCGACCCCATGGGCTATAGCCTAGGAGGCTCCTCTGTCCATGGGATTCTCCCAGCAAGAATCCTGGAGGGGGTGCCATTTCCTGCTCCAGGAGCTCTTCCTGACCAGGGATCAAACCCACATCTCTTGCGTTTCCTGCAAGAAGATATACAGCGGGAAAGTAACCAAAAGCTGAGTTCACTATCCGAGATGGCACACAGTGTGTTTTGCAGAAGCTGGACTGAAGGCATTATGGCCAAGAAGAGCAAACCTGATGGAGATTCGGACTCCTGAGATTAATCTGGAGAGGGGATGATGGACTTCCAGAGGTCACATTATTGGGAATCTAAGTTAAAATCAATTTCTTGGCATCAGGGGGCAAGTTCTTCTTCTCCTTCTTCCCTCTCAGTAGAATTACTGGAAAACTGGCAGGCGGGTTCCTCACCACTAGTGCCATCTGGGAAGCCCAGTGAACGTATAAATGAATGCTAGGTCAGCTAGTATAGGCTAAAAATAAAAGCACTTTGAAGAAAGGTTCCAAAAGTTTATGTCAATTCAGTTCAGTTCAGTCGCTGTTTGCGGCCCCATGGATTGTAGCCTGCAAGTTCCTCTGTCTGTGGGATTCTCCAGGCAAGAATACTGGAGTGGGTTTCCATTTCCTCCTCCAGGGGATCTTCTCGACCCAGGGATCGAACGCCTGTCTGTTAATCTCCTGCATTGGTAGGCAGGTTCCTTAGGACTAGTGCCACCTGGGAAGCCTTGCAGTGCATGGAGTCACAAAAAGTTGGGCACGACTGAGTGAATGAACTGAACTGAATGCAGATCCAAAATTGTACCACTATAATGAAACATTATTTTAAAACAGAGGAACATGAGCTCTCGTTAACTATTGTGCTGTACAAAAACAACCAGTTTTGTTTTTGTTTATTTTTTTTTAGAAAACATATTTTTGAGTCATAGCTTGAATATTAGGAATATAGTAGTTGACTTTATATTGGAGAAGGAAATGGCAACCCACTCCAGTGTTCTTGCCTGGAGAATCCCAGGGACGGGAGAGCCTGGTGAACTGCCGTCTATGTGGTCGCACAGAGTCGGACACGACTGAAGCGACTTAGCAGCAGCAGCAGTTGACTTTATGGGGATTGGAGCACTGACACACACTCAGTCAAAAATCTGCATATAACTTGAAACTGGCTCTCCTTACCAGGGTTTCCACATCTGCACATTCAACTGTATGAAAAATCATATTTAAGAAACATACATCCATATAACACTCAAGTCACTTTTGGTTTCCTAAGCATTTTGTTCTTGAATAGATAATAATTTATGATCTCAATGTTTATTGTTAACTACTGAGTGAAGGACATATCTACTGAGTATGCAAAGTTAAAAATAGAACAGCTTTGCCTTTGAGGACTAAAGATCAGTGGAACAAATCTTTGGTGTTAAGTAATCTAGTCATAATTCAGTGGGATAAGTGCAGTGATGAATGTAAGAATCATGGGACATCTAAGGATGGAGAAAATACATTGAATGGAGAAAGGCTTGAGGTTTTAACACCAAAGTGATATTTGAACTGATTCTGGTTAGAAGAGTTCGCCATTCACCAGATGGATGAGGTATCCTAGGCAGAAGCAATGAGATATATACAGAGTCGGCACTGTGCGAACATTCTTGGAGAACAGTGCGACTTGAGGCCAACGGTAGGTAAATTTGGGTAGAGATGGTATATATAAGGCAGAGAAGTTACTAAAGGCAAATTGGGGAAAGTATTCACAACTCCGGGAGTTGGTAATGGACAGGGAAGCCTGGTGTGCTGCAGTACATGGAGTTGCAAAGATTTGGACATGACTGAGCAACTGAACTGAACTGATTCACATTAAAATTGTGTGCATGTTTTTAATTGGGAAGTAGTGGGATTTTAATGTAGATAATGACTGGGAAATTCCCTGGATGTCAGTGGTTAAGAGTCTGTGCTTCCAATGCAGGGGTCGAGGGTTTGACCCTGGTCAGGGAGCTAAGATACCCCATGTGGTGTGACCAAATAAACAAATTTTTTTTTTAAAGTAGATAATGACTTAATCACAATTGTTTTTCATGTCGGTAAGTTAATTTTTCTCAGTGCATATTTGAGGAGCATGTTTAGATAGTTTCACGTTTAGATCATTTACTGCCCTACATGGACACAACATTTCAGGTCACTGTCACTTTTAATTGTGCTATGATTCCAGCCTTCTAAATGTCCCTCCTCTCTTGTTTTATTGCTGTCTCTAATTTTAACTTTTCCAGAACGTTCTATGGTTGGACTCTTTTTTTTTTTTTTTTTTTTATGGTTGGACTCTTACAATATGTAACCTATTCAGATTGTCTTCTTTCACTTAGCAATGTGCATTTAAGCTTACTTCATATGTTTTCATACCTTGATAGCTCATTTTTAAAACATAGAATAATATTCTATTGTCAATAACTATTACAGTTTATTTATCCCTTATTTATCTACTGAAGGGCATCTTGGTTGTTTCCAGGTTTGGATAGTTATGAATAAAGTTGCTATAAAGTTCCATGTGCAAATATTTGTATAGGCACGAGCTTTTAATTCACTGGGGTAAATACTAAGAAGTGCTCTTTCTGGATGTCTCTTTAAGGATATGCTTAGTTTTGTAAGAAATTGACAAATTATCTTCCCATGTTGTGGTACCATTTTGCATTCCTACCAGCGGTGAGTGAGAGTTTCTGTTATGCTCTATTCTTGCCAGTATTTGGTATGGTCAGTGTTTCAGATTTCGGCATTCCAATAGGTATGTAGTAGTATCCCTTTGTTGTTTAAAGTTGCAATTCCCTAATGACATATGATGATAAGCATATTTTCATATGCTATTTGTTATCTATAATATTCTACAATGAGGTGTCTCTTTAGCACTTTTGCACATTTTTAAAGGTGTCTATCTCCATTTTCATTCCACTTGCATTCATTCTCTGCTTTGTACTAAAATCTGATCTTACCACTGTACCACTTCCTCAAGCAAAGCCTTTCAGTGGCTGCCCACTGAGATCGTGCCCTGCCAACATCACCCGCCTCAGCCGGCACCAGCCGTTTCCTTCTCTCATCATTCCTTTGGCATGAGCTGCCTTTCATTCTTCACATAAGTCATAGTTACACCAAATGTGGGCACTCTCCCTGTAGTATCCCCTCAGTCTCAATAGACAACCATTTTTCTTCTAAATAACTTATAAGATACCTACTTTGGCTTACTTTTTCAAGAAAATCCTTTTTTAAACTTACCAAATTAAGATAAGTTACTTGATATAATACTGATATTTTTGCTTTTGTCTTTTGTGGATCTTATCAAAATTTTATTTAAATAGCTGTTTAGAAACTTGCTTCTGAGACAAACTCTTCATGGGGAGAGGGACCTTTTTAGTTCCATCATGATGTTATAACCTGAGTACAGTATTGCACCTTGCCAATTGTAAGCACTCAGATTTTACTCAGCTTCATTCATGGATGGAATTAGAGAAATTTGGGTCAAATTTCAACTTCTCCACATTTTAGCTGAAACTGTTTTGGTACTCTTGACCAATTTTAGTTTTTTTATCCAACAAATATTAAAGATAATAATTCCTATTTGGAAGATTTTTTTAAGATTAAATGAATTGCATTTAATGTGAATATTTTGTTAATTGTGAAGCAATACACACATGATGTATTGAATAGTTATCTTCAGGATTTTTTGAATGGGCTTAAAATAATAAACAGAGTGCTATTGGTCTTTGAGATATCTGTTTTATAAATATATTCAAATTTATTATTTTTATTCCTAGTATATAGTGTTTAGACTAAGATGATGCTGGAATCAGCATTTTGCAAGTTGTGATCTTTAATACATGATATCAGAACTAGTCTGTTTCTCTCATCAACTATATTCTGCAGGGTCTGGGTGATAATCATTTTATGGATTCAGGATAACAGGTTCATATTATCCATTTTTAACTGGTAGCTCACTTCAGCAGGGTAATCATTATAGAATCTGTGACAGCATTTATAGACACAGAACCTCATGTCATGATTCTGTGATGTGTAAACATCTGAGATTCTTTTTAATGTGAGAAGAGATTTGTCTAAAAGAACCAAGGAAAGCACAAAACCACAATGTGTCATACAAACGGTACAAATTAACATTGAGAAACATAACTACCTTGAAATTTCTGTCCTCCATATATATGTAGAAAATGTGCTTCTCTAACGTGAGTACAGTTATTTCTGAAAGCAGATGCTTTCTACTGCCATGTGGGATACGTCTGTGTATGGCCGAGCCTTACTTCTTCGTGGCAGCCAAGATAAATAAAGCAAAACCATCTCCTGAAAAAGCACAGGCAAAATATCTGCAGACCATTAATCTTCATCTGTCCTCATTTTGCAGGCAGTATATAATGCCACTTTCTACATTCACTTAGGGATCTCCTTTCCAACTTTTTCCTTCATTCTCTTTCTCATTCAGCTTAACTTTAATTCTGCTTTGAAACATTTTATTTGACAGACACAGCATCCTCCCACCCATTCGCTCAAAGTTGTCAATATCAGTTACTATTTCACCTTATTGAACGAGTGTGACTATATTTTAAAAATGCACTAAAAAATAGGGCCTCTCATGATTCATTATTACCAGCTGTAATTTTATGTGCCCTGTTTTTCTTGGCTCTCTGTCTACCTTTCTCAGGCATGCTTTTGAACTTCTGTCTTTCTTTCTCAGTTCTCAATTTCATTAATTCATTGTTTAGTCTTATATGCCTGTATCATCATTTTAATTTCTCTGTCTCTACTTTTATACAAAGGGAAAGAAAGTGAAAGTAAAGTCACTCAGTCGTGTCAGACTGTTTGCGACCCCATGGAGTGTAGCCCTCCAGGCTCCCCTGTCCATGGGATTTTCCAGGCAATAGTACTGGAGTGGGTTGCCATTTCCTTCTCCAGGGGATCTTCCTGACCCAGGGATCGAACCTGGGTCTCCCGAATTGTAGACAGACGCTTTACCATCTGAGCCACCAGGGAAGTCTACTTTTAT
The DNA here is from genome assembly GCF_019320065.1 of Cervus canadensis. NCBI lineage: Eukaryota > Metazoa > Chordata > Mammalia > Artiodactyla > Cervidae > Cervus > Cervus canadensis. Next base: position 90,401,048 of record NC_057391.1, on the reverse strand, counting down.
ACATTATTTACCTATTTAAAGGTAAAAGAATTGGAGGACTAAACTTTAGTTAAAATGATTTTACCTGCATATTTGCAAAGAAAATCAGTTATTCACTTTTCAACTAGTTGTTTTGAAACTATGGAAACACATTTGCTTCGCCCCCGGGGATAGGGACCAGGGAAATAACATTTAACGTTGAATCCCTGCTCTTTCATCTAACATGCTTTTTGCTTTGGTTTTAAAATCCCTTTTCATTGTTTCCCCCCCCCCCCAGTCAGTGGCCTCCTGAAGTTAAGGCATAAGTGCTTTACCTAAATTTAATCATTCAGAACTCTAAATTCAATACTGACATATATTGCTGATTTTTAGGATCTATTAGAGGTTGCTAAAAGTGACTCTGTCAAACTTTCTGAAAAATTACAAAACAGCTAGTCTTATGTCATGATCCTTTGGAACTAAATCCATCAGTTCAATAACCGTTGTTAAAGAAGATAGTCTTAAAGCAATGAAAACTGTAAATTGTAGAATTGAGTCACTTTAGATTCTCTAAATTTCCCAGAGTCTGATGTCAATTTTTGACTGCTTCTTGAAAGGGCAGTGGGAAGATGACTTAAATAACTTTTGACATTAAAAATACAGAATTTGAAGCTTATATGTTTTTCCCTCTTTTATTCTTCCTTGAGCTATTTTGTAGTTTAGAAATATCACTACTGGGTTCTAATTTTGTAGTGATTTGCTTGCTTCAGTTATGTTTTATTTTCGATCCCTACATAGCCACTAAGAGACTATTAAATACAGACTTCTAAAGTTTCCATTTCAGCTAATTAATTAGGACCAAAGTTCTCAGCTATTTGATAAAGTTGGCTCCACTCTAAAAGGATGCATTCAAAACTACAAAAATTAAAAGCAGTTTATTTAGGGTTGATGCTCTAGTTTTAGTGAAGAAAGTTGATGAAGTTCTGGCAATACTGAATTAGAAAAATTGTAAGGGAAACTTTAATGTCTTGGGCAATTTATGTTAATTTTTACTTAGAATCATTTTTTTTTTTCTTTTCTTAATTTTTAAAATTACTTTTATTGCAGGATAGCTGCTCTGGTGTTGTATTCATCTCTACTCATAACAGAGTGAATCAGCTCTGGGTATACATATATCCTCTTCTTTTTGGAATTTTTTAGAATCTTTTCTTAATAGAGGAATACCACATTTGAAAGTGCATAACTACCTAGCACTTCATTTTCATCTTTTTAAAGTTCTTTTATCTTTGTCACTAATCTATAAACCCTCTCCAATTATCCATTTATATTTGTTCGGTTATCCACAACTTAGTTTTTATTTACTAAGAAAATATTATGTATTAAAAAAAGGTCTTCTGTGCTTGCTTATTTTTTGACAGTCTTGTCAACATATCTGTAATGTTCTAAGACATTGCAATCATATTTCTTTTCTGTCTTCTTCATCCCCTTCATTGTATTTAGCCTCAGATTTGGATTTTATTTTATTTTTTCAGATTTGGATTTTAAAAAGAGGATGAAACTATACCTTGTCCAACTCTCCATTCTTACAGTGCCACCTTAATGAAAGAGTTCATCTCGTTACATGGAGAAACAGACATGATAAGTAAAGATTTTTCCCACATAGAAAAACCAGCACAAGCAGAGTAACTGGACCACGTACAGATTTTAGGGTTATTACTGAGATGTCATGGCTAATGTAATGATGCAAACCATGTGATATAGCAAAGTGGTAGAAAATTCTTAGTCTTTAGGAAAGTGAATATGTGTATTCTCCTTATTACAGCATCTTAGCTTTTCCTAAATAATGCAAGTATCTACCTCACTGTCTAGAACAATAATTGCCATGCAGTGATAGCTCAGTAAATAATCGCTCCCATTATTATTGTTTCCACGAGGTGAAATTTTACCTGTTCTTGAATGTTATTTTCATTATCTGGTCTTTCTTATTGTTCCCCCCCAAAAATAATAGACAGATTCCAGAAGTGCAGTATTTTATCTGTCTTTAATAGTCCTTTAATTAAATGTCTGCTACACTTATGTTAACCTGTATATAGCACACCACTGGGCTTTCCAGGTAGCTCAGTGGTAAAGAATCTGCCTGCCCATGCAGGAGACGCAGGTTTGATCCCTGGGTTGGGAACCCTCCCTGGAGGAGGAAATGGCAACCCACTCCAGTATTCTTGCCTGGGAAATCCCATGGGCAGATGAGCCTGGTGGGCTGCAGTCAATGGGGTCGCAAAAGAGTTTAACACGACTTAGCAACTTAACAACAGTAGCATGTATTAGAGCCAAAATTTCCATGCAGGAATATATCAAGTTTTATCATCTTATATCCTCCATAATTCCTACAACATTATGCACTTCATAGGCTTCCCAGTTGGCTCTAGTGGTAAACAACTTGCCAGCTAATGCAGGAGATGTAAAGAGACATGTGTTCAATCCCTGGATCAGACAGATACGCTGAAGGAGGGCATGGCAACCCACTCCAGTCTTCCTGCCTGAAGAATCCCATGGGCAGAGGAGCCTGGTGGGCTACAGTCCTTAGGCTCACAAAGAGTCAGACAAGACTGAAGCGACATAGTATGAACAGACGCATACAGGCACTTCATAAGTATCTGAGGAAAAATAATGGTAAATTTCCTTCAAGACTTGATGGCATATGAAGGGAGAACATTTGGACTCTTATTCCCTAGACTGTGAATCCATGAATAAGGGATGAGAACGCAATGTTTTCTGCTTCCTGGAAGTAGGGAAATGAAGTCCTTTTGAGATGCTGGCTCCAAAGGGATCTAGATTCACTCATAGGATAAGTGCTCAGCAACTTAAAGGGCTATTATTTCAAATCTGTACCTCCAACAATATGCAAAACCTCTGCAAGGTGTAGGCTTGTCTGTGACTTTGTTATAACTGAACCATGGATAAGAAGTCTGAGCATGATAATGGTCTAACATGATGGTTTGTACTCTTTTATCAGGACAGACTTCCCCTCTGGACACAGTGCCCTGTTGAGTAAGGCAGCTAGTTTTTGGATAAACATGCTTAACCACATTCTCTTGAGCTTTACTTTGCCAAGAGCCTGTTATTCCAATCCTCAGCTTATGCTTGGACTAGAAATCCAAATCTGATTCTTCAGAGAACATCTGTTCAGCCAGCTGTTCACTACTCTTTAAAAGAGAAGCTGAACTATCTCTTTCCTCCTATGATTTCAAGATTGCTGCCTAAGTCTTCATAATCTGATTTGATGCTTACAAATTTATCCATTCATTCATTTATCATTCATTGATTCACTTATGAGTTGATAATTGAAGCCACTACATTCAGAGCCCCCAAAGTTTGCTGGCATCCTGTTAAAAATCAGGGAAGACTGGGGCATACAGTTGCCATCCTTTCTTCCATAACATGGACTTTGCTTCAGGCCAAGGTGTTCCTTCCCATCTAAAATTGTGAGTATCTATAAGCCTTTGACTGTGTGGATCACAATAAACTGTGGAAAATTCTGAAAGAGATGGGAATACCAGACCGCCTGACCTGCCTCTTGAGAAACCTGTATGCAGGTCACGAAGCAACCATTAGAACTGGACATGGAACAACTGACTGGTTCCAAATAGGAAAAGGAGTACGTCAAGGCTGTATATTGTCGCCCTGCTTATTTAACTTATATGCAGAGTACATCATGAGAAATGCTGGGCTGGAGGAAGTACTGGCTGGAATCAAGATTGCTGGGAGAAATATCAATAACCTCAGATATGCTGATGACACCACCCTTATGGCAGAACTTGAAGAAGAACTAAAAAGCCTCTTAATGAAGGTGGAAGAGGAGAGTGAAAAAGTTGGCTTAAAGTTCAACATTCAGAAAACTAAGATCATGGCATCTGGTCCCATCACTCATGGCAAATAGATGGGAAAACAGTGGAAACAGTGGCTGACTTTATTTTTCTGGGCTCCAAAATCACTGCAGATGGTGATTGCAGCAATGAAATTAAAAGATGCTTACTCCTTGGAAGAAAAGTTATGACCAACCTAGACAGTATATAGAAAAGCAGAGACATCACTTTGTCAACAAATGTCTGTCTAGTCACGGCTATGGTTTTTCCAGTGGTCATGTATGGATGTGAGAGTTGGACTATAAAGAAAGCTGAGTGCTGAAGAATTGATGCTTTTGAACTGTGGTGTTGGAGAAGACTCTTGAGAGTCCCTTGGACTGCATGGAGATCCAACCAATCCATCCTAAAGGAGATCAGTCCTGAATATTCATTGGAAGGACTGATGCTGAAGCTGAAACTCCAATACTTTGGCCAGCTGATGCGAAGAGCTGACTCATTGGAAAAGACCCTGATGTTGGGAGGGATTGGGGGCAGGAGGAGAAGGGGACGACAGAGGATGAGATGGTTGGATGGCATCACCGACTCAATAGGCATGGGTTTGAGTAAACTCCGGGAGTTGGTGATGGACAGGGAGACCTGGCATGCTGCGATTCATGGGGTTGCAAAGAGTTAGACACGACTGAGCAACTGAATTGAACTGATAGTAGAGAGCACATTTATAAAACCTTATATCTCCCTCTTACTGGCACCAAGAATGAATGAAAAGCCATTTTGCCTTAGTGGCTTATGTTGGGGCTTCCCAGGTGGCTCAGTGAGTAAAGAACCTGCCTGCAATGCAGGTGATACAGGAGTTGGGGGTTTGATCCCTAGGTCAGGGAAAGCCCCTGGAGGAGGTCATGGCAACCCACTCCAGTATTCTCGCCTGGAGAATCCCATGGACAGAGGAACTTGGTGGGCTATGGTCCATGGTGTCACAAAGAGTCGGGCATGACTGAGGCAACTGAGCAGGTACACATGCAGGCTAACATCGCTTGTGAGCATGCTCAGTTGCTCAATTGTATTGGACTCTTTGTGACCTCATGGCCTGTAGCCCATCAGGCCCATCTGTCCATGGGATTCTCCAGGCAAGAGTACTGGAGAGGGTTGCCATGTCCTCCTCCAGGGGATCTGCCCGACCCAGGGATCAAACCTGTGTCTCCTGCGTTTCCTGCATTGGCAGGCAGATTCTTTACCACTGAGCCACCTGGGAAGCAGACATCACTAAACATTCAACATAATGCAAATGACCTTAGATTCATCTTTCTTTCCTATAGCTAATAGCTAGTTGCTTCACATAGTTGGGGAGTATAGCTCATCAGTCTTCTGTATTCCTTCATGACTCACATCTCACTAGCTGTAAGAAAGGTTCTCATACCACTTTATAGCAGTGCCTGTCCACTAATGCAGAATTTCTGCATCTCTTCTTTGTCATTGCCCCCCATTACTCATTTTTTATTTTGGATTAGCATTGTCCTTGGGCCTCCCTGGTAACTCATCTGGTAAAGAAACCTTGTGGAATGGAAGAGAACCTGGCTCAATTCCTGGTTGAGAAGATCCTCTGGAGAAGGACATAGCAACCCCCTCCAGTATTCTTGCCTGGAAAATATCTGTGGACAGAGGAGCCTGGAGGGCTGCAGTCCGCGGGGTCACAGAGAGTCAGACAGGACTGAGTGACTACGCGCAGCACGGCGTTGTCCTCAGCTGCTGCATTGTTTGAGTGCCACTGCATACCCATCGTGCAGCTTCACCAGAGCAAATAGACTGCAGTCAACTTCCCTGTCCAGCCCACCTCTGCCAGAGTTCCAGGCTGAGAAAATCTGGACTCCATGCATTGTAGCACAAAATCTGCTGCCTCCAGTGCTGCCACACGCCTGCTACAGGGTCACAGACACCGAGCATCCCCCTAAGCTGTAACTCAAGTGACTCGGTATTCCATTCTACCTTCATGCTTATTACCCAGATGCAGAAATTAGGTAACATTTAGCACTTTGTAGTCTAACTGGATGATTATTTAACTTGCTTTATATCTTAACGTGAAGTTCTTTTCATTTATTTTGTTCTCAGTGTTTACATCCCTAATATTTTCTTATTGTAAATGCATAAAATATTCACAAGTAAAAAGGTAGGAATAAAATGAATGATTAAATTCAGCATGAAAAGAGAAAAAATATATCTGCTCAACATATGTAAAAATAGTTCAATCAAACATGTTTTCTTACTAAAAACAAATGATTATAGTGCTCTGCATGAATTTATCCAGAAACTCAATTCAGCTATTATTAAGTTGTGAAATGCCCAAGACATATATTCCAGCAATTTTAGCTTAAATTTTAGCAATAGCTTCATTTAAATCCATTTGTTGGTGCTTTATCACAATCTATGACTATCTTTTACATTCTATGATGCGGAAAAAATTGTTTTTGTATGCTTTTGTTTACCTGTTTTCTTTTTCTTATGATAGTTTGCCCAATGCCTGTCCAACTTAGATTCCTGTCAAAGGTAGAAGTCAGGTACAGTCAAATTCAAAGAAAAATCAAGGCGTTTTTTCTACACGTCCCAACACCAACCATGTAGAGCCATTTTCAAAGGTGTCTTACATATTTCATTGTGAAACTTCATCATTTTTACCTTCCTGACTGGGAATTAACCTATCATTGTTAACCTAGAATTTTATATTCTTGGCTAGTCATGCCAAAAAAAGGAAAACAATGTTAAAGACTGCTTTGTAATCCAAAGGTCATAAAAACACTCTCTATCTTGACTAAAAATTAGTGATTCATAAACTAGTTTATTACCAGAATCATCTGTATAACTTTTAAATATTTAGATGTATCCATGTAAAGAATCAGAAACTCGACTGTCTAGTCTTAGAATTTTTGGAAAACTGTTACAATGAATTTACATTTTTTTTTTAACATTCCAAACCCTTATTCCTCTTGAAGCAGTACTACTTTTCCTCTGAATTATTCTACAAACACAACTCCATCAATCCAGTGGAAGTTGACTTCCTGTTTGTCTGTAGTTCTTTAACCACAGTTGACTCATCCAGGTGAAGGCAACCAGCCCAAACAACACCTTGCCTCTACCTCTCTGTTAGCCCAAGATTATTAACTGACTCAGGTGTGGTCAGCTGGAAGCCTTTGCCAGGACATGGCCGAGTATAGTCTGTACTGATGGCAGGAGCTACAGTGAGGCTCTGATGCCCTAGAGGACCTGTTTCTGAATTCACTTACCTCGGGCTGCCATAACAAAGTACTACAGGCTGCGTGGCTTAACTTTTTTTTTTTCCTTTCATTTTCACACAGTTTTGGAGGCTAAAGTCTGAGATCAAGGTGTGAGAAGGGTCGGTTTCTCCTGGGACTTCTCTTCTTGGCCTGTAGATGGCTGTCTTCTCCCTGTGTCCTCATATGGCCTTCTTTCTGTATTTTTTGTTGTTGTTTTTTGTTCAGTCGCTCAGTCATGTCTAACTCTTTGCGTTCCCATGGACTGCAGCACTCCAGGCTTCCCTGTCCTTCACCATCTCCTGGAGTTTGCCCATGAATCGGTGATGCCATCCAACCATCTCATCCTATGTTGTGTCCTTCTCCTCCTGCCTTCAGTCTTTTTCAGCATATCTGGGTCCAAACTTCCCCTTCCTATCAGGATATTCATCATGTTTGGACTTTGACCTACCTTGATGACATCATGTTTACCTAATTCCCTCTGTAAGGGCCCTATTTCCAAGTTCACTCACACTCTCAAGAACTAGGGTTAGAATGTTAACACGTGAATTTGTGGTGGAGACAATTCAGCCCATCATAGCTTTACCTCGGCTTTCTCTTTCCATTGGTCCAAGAATCATTGCCTGACTCAAGATTAGTCAATTCAAGGCATTTTCCAGGCTATTTCAAGTCAGTCAGAACCTGACAGAGTATGCTGTCTACTGATAGCAGAAGCTGTGGATGGAGGTGCAAAACTCAAGAGGGGCTGTGGGTCTGTTTCCCCACTACAGTGAGGGATGTATGCCTGCTGACAGCCGGAGGAAACCCCAGATAAAAGATGGAGGAAGCAGAGAGTCTCAGAGGTGTTAAAGTCATTGGTCCTCCTCACTCTTGGGTACCAACTAGATCCATCATCTTCTGTACGTCTTTTTTATCCTTTGTCTGGAAATGCTGAGCCAATAAATTTCAATCTGCTTAAAGTTTATTGAGCTAAATGAAAATGATTTGCAGATGATTAAGATATTCTTCAAATTTTAATATCTCTGCTTTAAACTACCCTGTTCCCTGTGCTTGAAAAATGTCAGATGTCATATTCACCTTAAATTTAAGTTTTGAATTTTCCTTTATATTTCTCTTCCACAAGTTTTTCATAGCTCACGTCTTATATACCTAAAAGTGTCAGCTAGGGGACCAAGATTTAGAGTAATTTATGCCCTTTAAAAGATATTTAACTAGCTTTATAATCCCCCATCCATATCCCATCCCTAATAAGTAAGCACATTATTCTTGAAATTTTTCTAACCCTAACTTAGTTTGGTTCTGTAAAATCATTCTATATTCAGTAACCCAACCCTTAACCTAACTTGAATTTTGCTTTGATTTCTGGATCTGAATTATTGTCTTATTGAGTTGCTTAATGCCCAATTTCATTCTTAGCTATAGCTTTACTGTTTTTCAAATATTTGCCTTCCATAGGGATTGAGAAACTTTTATTAGGCTCCCAGCAGTGTCTGTGACCTATCACATATCAACTATAATATGGTTGACTACTTACCTATTTGACCAGTTAAAATCACCCGTCTCAGACGCTCATTTCCATTTTTAGACAGCTCAACTAACACCTGCCATGAAATTCTGGGATTGTCTCTTATTCTTTTATGTTTCTGAAAGTTTTCTTAGACTAAGTGTAAGATTTGACCTTAACTCATTATTCGGACTCCTTCTCTGCCTCCAGGCCAAAGAAATAAGTGTTATTGTTTAGGGTATCTGCCCAAGGTGATGGGTGTATCCAATTTTAGTTTTACATCTTTTTTTCTTTTTTGAAAATAATTGGTTATACATTGAATTCTCAGTTGTGACTGTGCTAAAATAATAAAAGACAGGGAACAAACTTTCACAGATGGAGAAAATAGGCAAGAAATAGTTTTTCCTTGAATTTCACAGATATCAAAAAATAAAGTCATGAAATTATGAGTAAAAATGTAAGCAATTTGTATTGTGATTTTCTTATTTACCATTGAAAATATCAAATTTGTAAATCTTATATTGTTTAGATAACACAAAATTGGATGGGAAAATATGTTAACTATTATCTTTTAAAAGAGCAAAAATAAAACAACAAGGAGGTTTTGTGGTCTGTTAAGGATGTGGTCTGTGGGTAGCCAGGAAATAAAGCTTTCATCCCATTTCAAGAAGCAGCCTCAACCACTGTACTGCCAGGGAACACTGTAGAGCAACTATACTCCAATAAAAATTAAAAAAAAAAAGCAGCAACAACAGCAACAAAAAGGAATAGAATCACAGGTGTAGAAAACAAATTTATGTTTACTAGAGGGTGTGGGGGAAGGGGGAGCAATAAATAAGGAGACTTGGATTGGCGTAACACACTATTCCATATAACATAGATTACTAATAAGAATCTGCCGTATAGCACAGGGAACTCTACTCAATATTCTGCAATGGCCTATATATGGGGGAAAAAAAAAGGACACTGGTTGTAGGTACATGTGAAACTGATTCACTTTGTTGTACACCTGGAACTAACACAATGCTGTAAATCAACTAAACTCCAATAAAAACTTAAAACAAACAAAAAGAAGGAGCAGTCTTTCCTAGTTCCATGTTTATAGAGACCTTGGAATCTCTCAGTCCACTCGTTCTAGGGAGCCTCACACACAGGATCTGAAGAGCTGATCGGGAAACAATGATAAGGACCTTCCTTTGACCTGTGCCAGTTTTGACCCATTTTGAAAGACTAACTTTTTGTCGCTTGCTCTTTTTTGTGTGTGTGTATGCATGCTAGGTCACTTCAGTTGTGTCTGACTGTTTGTGATCCCATAGACTATAGCCCTCCAGGCTCTTCTGTCCATGGAGATTCTCCAGGCAAGAGTACTGGAGTGGGTTTCGGTGCCTTCCTCTAGGGGATCTTCCAGACCCAGGGATTGAACTCACATCTCTTATCGCTCCTGCATTTGCAGGAGAGTTCTTTACCACTAGCACCACCTGGGAAGCCCCATTGTTTTTCTTATGGGTCTATTAAAATAAGTATAGGCACCTAGGTGTACAGATACAATCTCTTTTCTCTAAATGCTCACTTGTTTAAGGAGAGCTTTGAAATACAAGGTGGTGAATGCAGCAAAAGAGGTAGGTGCTGAGTGCAGATGCTCCTGTGAAGATTGAGTACCATTCCTTCTTGAGTGGTTACAAAGGGAAGAGTTTGGGTGCAATTTGTCAAAAAAAGCTTCTCAGAGCAAGTGAAACCATCCGCATGATTTTGAAGGATGAAAAGTAAATGATCTTAGGTGAGAAAATGTAGTCAAAGAAGAAGAAATTACATGGCTAAATGCCAGCTTGATTCAGGATGATTCATTCTAGAAGCCATGAGTAGATCTCAATTGTTGAGGTGTGGAGGACTAAATAAGAGGTGTGAAAAAAGAAAAAAAAAAAGGTGTGGTTGTATTTTGAGGTAGGTTGAGGTTAAGTTACAAGCCTGAAGATAAGATAAACTTGGAATGGTGAAAAGAAAAAAAAAAATGGAGGACTTTACTGGGACTTAAAATGCACCCACAGAGCATTTATGAGCCAGTGAGGGAACTTGAGCAATGAGCGCTATGTTGGATTTCTCTTTTAGAGACATCATTGTGTGGGGCTAGATCAATATGGTAAGTCTTTCTCACCTGATGACAAATAATCTAAGCAGATTGCTATTTCGTGTTGACCCACCTAACATGTAATTTAAATGTCATATAAATAATGAGACAAAATTTTTCATGATGGTTTTATCTTAAAAGCTAAAAGTAACATTGTGAAAAAAAGTTTACTTTGGCTTATATTAAATCACAGTCAGGTTTTATTTTTAAGCTATGTGGGGATTCTTATAAGTAGAAAGGAAACTATAAGCTTTAATACTTACTGCATACTTTTTCTTATAAAATTATATGATGACATATTTTTTGTCCTGAAATGTATATTTGACTTTAATATCATTAACTTCAAAGAAGGCCAAATTTGTAAATATATTTGAGAGTTTTATTACTTTTTCCAAGGTATTTGTCTTAATTCTTTGATATGCACATCATCTTAATCCCTACTGATTATATCTTACATAATTGACGGGCTTCCCTTGTGGTGAAGAATCCACCCGCAATGCTGGAGACCTGGGTTCGATCCCTGGGTTGGGAAGATCCCCTGGAGAAGGGAATAGCTATCTACTCCAGTATTCTGGCCTGGGGAATTCTGGTCGCAAAGAGTCAGACAAGACTAAGCGACTTTCACTTTCACTTTACATAATTGCCAAGTGATCAAAGCCTACTCAATTCTCATTTGAAATGGCTATGTGTATGATTTGTAGTTCTGCTTCCTGACTACACAGAAACTATTGTTGGATTAGAAAAAAAGAAGAAAAAGGAAAAGCATTCCTTTCTAAACACAGTTTTCTCATAATAAAAACATAATTATGATCATCACATGGAGAATGCCACGCCTACAATTGTGCAGTACACAACCTGCCTAACACCTTGTGATTGTATTGACATTTGAGATCTTCTCCAACATTTTCATTTATCCTATTGAATCTTTCTTCTTTTGCAAATTAAGCAACATAATTTTGAAATCAATTTGCATGGTATAATTTATGTCGTATAGCCAGATATTTGCAATTACTGTAAACATGGAAAGATGAATTCTTCAAAGGAGACAATATAAATTATAGAGAAAGAAACTTGTTTAAGCAGATAAAAGCACAGAGAATATATTGATTTTGCAGTTGATTGATCAATAAATATCTTCTGCTGGAAACTTTTACTTCTTTACACAAATCTCTTAAATAAGGCAAATTTCTTAGTGCACATTTATGTAATAGCGATGATCTGAGATAAGGGGAACTGAGAGAAAGAGTCATACTGAAAAACAAAATAAAATATGTAGAATACACTACTTATAAGAGTTGGTTATTTGGTGAATGTGCTAAGAGTAGAAAGGAATATCACATGGGAATCTCAGAGGTTAGGACTTCTGGCTTGGGAACACTGTGTGTATGAATTAATTCTTCATCTTGTTGAGGGTATAAAAGAAGGAGCCAATTTAAAAAGGAAAACAGGATTAGTTCACTTGATACCATAGATTTTCTAGAAGATTTTCCTATCCAGACACAGATATTTAATAAAGACTAAAATGATTAGTTTTAAACTTTGTAGGAATTGTCAAGCTAGGGAAGGAAAGTGGAGAATCATTGGTGTATGGGTGGTCACTGGAAACACTGGAGGGGAAAGTGTTCTTAAAGAGAAGGAGTATAATGATAAAATGCCAAAGAGAGGATGCTGGGAAAGATAGTCTTTATGAAATAAGCAAAGGAAAAGTTCTGGCTGAAAATGAGAAGGAAAACTCAGAAAAGGAATTGAAGGAAGATGAGGCAGGTTTCTGAAATTCAGGTTTTGGAGAAGCCTCCATCCATCCACAGGGAGCACCCGATCCTCAATAGTGTCAAAAGTTACAGGAAGGTCAGGTCAAGGATGAATGATTGAGGAAACTCTCACGTGTGTTTTGGGGTATCTTGGTTTTAGTCACTAAGTCGGGTATGAATCTTGGGACCCCATGGACTGTAGCCTACCATGCATCTCTGTCCATGGGATTTCCCAGGCAAGAATGCTGGAGTGGGTTGCCATTTCCTTCTCCAGGGATCTTTGCAACCCAGGAATCAAACCTGGGTCTCCTGCATTGCAGGCAGATTCTTTACCAACTGAGCTACGAGGGAATCTAAGAGGATCCAATAAACAGCTCTACTTTTCCTTGGCCAGCTGTGAATTGCTTATAAAGAAACAGAACAACAGCAACAAAATAAATGTGTAATTACTAAGAAAGGCTAAGATGAAGGGTGCAGCTTTGTGTGAAAGCTAATCAGACCCTGGAACAGACACGCTGGTCTTCCTGGTGATAAACAACCTAGGGCCAGAGGCAGTCTGCTTACACTGGGGGGATTCCCAGAAAGGATGTGTGCCATGGGGCAGCAGGCAGAAGAACCACTCCCTGTGGCTGTCTTGCTTTCAGAAGGACACATGGAGTCCATAATTCATTGAGGGAGAGTGAGCAGGAGCAGGAACAAGGACAAGAGGGAACTCAGGTAGATGAAAATCAGATCAGCTTTTATTCCTTACTGAGCTGTTGGTGCATGGAAACACTATTCTACATGACTAACATTTCCCAAATTGTCAAAGCAAATTTGCTCGGTCCCACCTTGACTGTCCCAGAGAGGCTGAACTGGCATTGCTGAGTTTGGCCAAGAGGATAGAGAACACCAGAATAAGGGAGGCCTATTTCAAGGGCGCAGGACCCATGCATTTACCTTGGGCTGTTACACTCAGAAGGGCCCTGTCTTGGGATTTAGTGATCTCTGACCACCATCCTGATATTTAAAATAATTTTATCTTTGAATGTATGCTTGGCCTACACTGTCTCCCCACATCCTTAGGGAATATCCTTTGACTCGTGGACTCATCAGTCCTGGCCACCTGGCTTCCCCCTCCTTGCTTCTGCTCAATGGCCAGCTCTTTCTCTGTTGCCCTGGCCTCACCCCACAGGGTCCTGGATTTAGACACAGGGAGGGCAGGCCTGGATCAGACGTGGGTACCCTGTCACATCTTGGGATGATGTCAACTCAAGATCATGTGCCCAATGCACAGTGAGGTCAAGCAAACTAAATTGTCAGAGTTTGAAGCACAGAAAGTTTTACTGCAAGGCCATGCACAAAGATGAGGTAGCTTGTGCCCTAAAAAGCTAGGAACTCCCTGAAGTGTTTTGGCAAAGCATTTTTAAAGGACAGGTTGGAGGGTGGGTTCGCAGGGTACATGATCAGATTGTGCAAAATTCTCTGACTGGCTGATGATGAGGGAACAGAGTGTTTCCCTGTTCTGTCCTCACCTCCAGGAGGCCTGGGGCCCTGTACTCTTGATCATCAAGTAGTCAACATCTTCCATCTGAGGAGGGGAGGAATTCACATCTGCAAAACCACTCAGAATTTGCATCAAATACTACTAGTTAAAGCAGATGATATGGGGGGAGTGGGGAAACCCTGTTCCAGGAAGGCCTCATTAGGGTCCTTCTCATTCACAATGAGAGATGGCTATAGTCTTTTTTTTCCAGGACTGGAAGTGTTTAGTGACTGTGGGTGGAGAGTGATTCTGTTTATCAGTTTTTATCAGAGGGTATACCCCCACTAGAGATGGCAACCATTTGGTGGTCACTCAGCTACAGCTTGGGATGGCAGCCCTGGGAAGGGGAGATTGGATCTGCTTCATCCCCACCCAGAGCATCAGTCCTGCAGCTGTGGGAACAACCCTGAGAGCAGTGTGCTGATCTGAGCATCCTGGGATCACAGGAAAGACCAGGTCCAGGGAGCTTGGGAGGGTCTACACTGGCCCAGTGACTTCATGGTACCCTGTGGTGCTAATAGCAGACCAAAGACACAAGGACAGTTAGCAAGAAAGACCAGAGAAAAAAGAAAATAGTTTTATGTTGAACTGCAAGGAGATCAAGCCAATCAATCCTAAAGGAAATCAACCCTGAATATTCATTGGAAGGACTGATGGCTGATACTGAAGCTCCAATACTTGGGCCACCTGATGTGAAGAGCTGATTCATTGTAAAAGACCCTGATGCTGGGAAAGGCTGAAGGCAATATGAGAAGGGGGCAGCTGAAGATGAGACGTTAGAAAGCATCACTGACCCAATGGACATGAATTTGAGCAAAGACTGGGAGACAGTCAGGTTTCCTTGGTGGCTCAGGTGGTAAAGAATCCGCCTGCAATGCAGGAGAACCAGGTTCAATCCCTGGGTTTGGAAGATGCCCTGGAGAAGGAAATGGGAACCCACTTCAGTTCTTGCCTGGAAAATTCCATGGACAGAGCAGCCTGGTGGGGCTACATACCATGGGGCCACAAAAGAATCGTCTTGACTGAGTGACTAAATAACAACTTCAAACTGCACTCTGCACCTAATTGCTCTGAGGAACAGTAGTGAAGGCTGGTGCGGGTGTGGGGGTGTGGTACTTAGCACTATACTCCTGCTTAGTCACTCAGTCCTGTCTTACTCACTGCGACCCCACGGACTGCAGCCCCCAGGCTCCTCTGTCCATGGGATTATCCAGGCAAGAATACTGGAGTGGGTTGCCAAGCCCTCCTCCAGGGCATCTTTCCAACCCAGGGACTGAACCCAGGTCTCCTGAATTGCAGGAGATGGATTCTTTACCATCTGAGCCACCCAGCCAAAAGATGCCCCTTAAGTCTTTGGAACCTGGAAAGACCTTATCAGGAAGCATTTCCATGATCTTTTGCAAAGTTAAACTTAATCTCAGCGGTTGAGTTTGTTTCACACTTCGGGCAAAATGGTGATGATTAAGGAAGAGTTTCATTTGGTCCAAATGATCCTGGAGAAAGCATCATTTCCCCAGCAATCACCAGCACCAGTGGGGGAGACAATCAATTAAGCAAGACACCAGGTTTCTTCAGGGAGTGGGAGAGAGCTTGAAGTCTGATCAGAGATTCATAACAACCAGAGGACTGGAGTTTTAGGCACTAGCCCTCTTTCCTCGTCGACTCTGTATTTCCTGGAGGATATAAGGCATTTGGAGACACCCGACTCCGCTGGGGAAAAGAGGCAGGATTGAGTTTTCTGAGTCTGGTCTCAGTGAGCATGTGAGAATCCCCGCTTCAGCAGCCGTGGAGTGATTGCAAGCATTGAATCAAGCACTGTTGGGGAACTTGGGAATTATCTGGAACCTAAGAGCCATGGTGGGAAGGAGGGGGGATGACTGTATAATACCTGGGGCTTGGAGCCTGAGCAGCTTGGATATTTATATAAAGGTGACTCTGCGGCCACTCATGCTGTGGTGCATGCATTACTCATTCTTTGATAATAAACCTGGAATTCAGCACTCTAGGGCTCTGTGGGCTCCTTCCTCTTCTATTCCGAGTGATCAGCCCTACTTCCTCTCTCCTGATTTAACTAGCAGGTCAGCCTTTGGGAAAACGGTGTTAAAGGGAGAAATCTGTAAAATGACATATCATTTGGTGTGATTTTATGTCTTTTAAGAGGTCTTGGAAACAGCAGCCTATCTGTCCCCTTGTGTTTAGCTCAATTCTCCAAGCAACAAAATTTTGGAAGCAAACCACTAACACTCTTCAAATGGTTCACTCTCAAAAGAGCACTAGGGATTTCATTCCTCGGACCAACAGAAGAGAGGAAAAATGCCACGGCACTCAGCAGGGCCATTCAACTTTCACCAGCTGAGACAGAGTTAAGCCTTTAGAATTGTTGCCCCCTAAAGGAAAATAAAACCCAAGGAGAGGGAATTAGGATGATCTTGCATCATTAATCAGTCATACGCATTACTGAAAGATGTTGCTTTCTTATTTTGGCTATTAAGTATTACTTTGAGTAATGGCTCCAGAGAGCGAAATGCCAGAACAAAGGCAAAAGGAAATGTGAAAATATCAGGAATTAAAAAAAAAAAATCAGAACTGAGAGGAGTAGATGTTTCCTGCAATAAACTTTAAAAGTCATATTCACACTCACATATATGTATATAAAAGATACATTTAAAGCAGAAGAGAGAATCATCTCTCTTATAAAGTCATTTCTATAATCTGATGATTCTCTCTAGCTTTTTTGACCCCTCCCTGTGTTCTGTAATAATTTATATCAGTGTGTTCAACTTTTATTTTAATCAAATGTAGAGGTTTGTACTCACTCATAATAAAATACATTCTGAAGGATTGCTTTCGGAAATTTTTGCACTTAGCTAGGAGTAGATGTTTCCTTTCCAAATCAGAGGGGGTAGGATTAATATATTGAGATTTTTGTAGCCTAGCAAAATGAGAATGGGGCTGACAAAGCAGAATAGTTTGTCAAATATTTCATGTTTCCATTAGATGAGAATTGGCTCATGTGCCAACACGCAGTGGCGGGGGTGAATGTGGGTGTGAATTATACATTTTGCTTATATAAAAGCTTATTAATTCATGATAGTCTATGTCTTGAATTAAGATCTACTTCCAGGGCTTCCCTGGCGGCTCAGCTGGTAAAGAATCTGCCTGCAATGCGGGAGACCTGGGTTTGATCCCTGAGTTGGGAAGATCCCCTGGAGAAGTAAAAGGCTACCCACTCCAGTATTCTGGCCTGGAGAATTCTGGCCACGAGTCAGACATTACTGAGTGACTTTCACTTTCTTGGCTCTTTAGTTTAGGGATGAACTAATTAGCTGAATTTTTAATTAAGAGGAAGGTGGTGTATGTGATTATTATTTGGCTCTTCCTAAAGACCTTAGGAGACCAGAGCACAAGGCATACGCTTATGCAAAGATGGAAGCAGGGGCACTCACGGGCATTCTCTGTGGGACTGCTGTTGCCTAAATCACAAGTGGTGGATGGCAATGTTGTAAATAACTTGGAAGTTTTGAGGGAAAAATTGTAGTTTGATGAAGTGTTACTGAATATCCTTTGGTACCATCAATCAGACAATACCATAATTATTCAAGTACTAATAATAAGTGCATCTGAGAAAAATATGTGAGAGACTGGGATCTAACAGGTGTACTAAAATCAGTCTGTCTCCTGAGGAGATTAAAAACAGGAAAAAGAATGTTCAGAAGTCATTTTGGATATCTTTATGTTAAATGTGGGCTTCCCTGGTGGCTCAGTGGGATAGAATCCGCCTGCCAATGCAGGAGACACAGGCTTGAGCCCTGGGTCACAAAGATCCCCTGGAGAAGGAAATGGCAACCCTCTCCAGCATTCTTGCCTGGGAAATACCAAAGACAGAGAAACCTGGTGGGCTATAGTCCATGGGGTGGCAAAAAGTTGGACACAACTTATAGACTAAACAACACAAATAAAGTTAATTGCAGTCATTAAAGCTCCCCAAATACTAATGCATTATTTAGGCTCACACCTATGGTAAAAGGGGCTTGCCTGGTGGCTCAGACCGTAAAGGTAAAGAATCTGCCTGCAATGCGGGAGACCTGGGTTTGATCTTTATGGGAAGATCCCTTTGGAGAAGGGAATGGCTACCTACTCCAATATTCTTGCCGGGAGAATCCCACGGACTGTAGCTCACCACGCTGGTCTGTCCAGGGTCACAAAGAGTCAGACATGACTGAGCAACTAACATACTCACACTATGGTAAAATCTTTTGTATTGAGGTACAGTTAGGTAAAGTTGGAGTTAATCACTGTTGGTTCTCATCCCTGGAAGTTCCCTGGGTGAAACCAGACCCTGTACACGGAGGGCAAGGAGACATCAAAGAAAGAGGCAGCCACTCCAATTTGATAGGTGGGAGGTTCAATAAGCAAGGGAGCTTACATAGGAGATTGTCTTAGGCAGCTACAAAATGAGTAGATCTCAGGCCTACTACCCAGAATCTTAACCTTTATATGGAAGCTTTAGCTCTGTTCAGTCGTGTGTTCTGTCCCGATGCTCTCAACAACATCTTACTTTTTAAGGCTGGGTCCGGCTCCTGCTGTGGAAATAGTGGACCCAACGTACCTTCCGAGGACAGGGAATGGGGTGAGGAGCCTTTGATTGGCTTGCCCAGATTTAGCTTACGGATATACTAGGGGTCCTATACTCTAGATGACCTCCTCGAAAAATTACCTGTTTACTTGTCATTTTCAGTTATGCTGCTGAAATTTTCTCTTTCTATCATGGCTCCACCAACTGACACAAGCTGTGTTTTTAAAAATGTTTAAATGTTTATTTATTTTGTTTTTGGCTTTGCTGGGTCTTCGTTGCTGCGTGCAAGCTTTTCTCTAGTTGTGGCGAGAAGGGGCTCCTCTCCAGCTGCGGTGCGCAGGCTTCCCAATCAGCGGTCTCTCCTGCCGTGGAGCACAGGCCTCGGGGCACTCGGCCTTCAGTAGTCGTGGCGTGTGGACTCGGAAGTTCCAGCTCCCAGGGGCCCAGGGCGCTGCCTCAGTAGCCCTGGTGCATGCGTGTAGTTGCCGCTGAGAATGTGAAGTCTTTCCAGATCAGGGATTGAATGTCTCCCGCATTGGCAGTCAGATTCTTTACAACTGAGAACCAAGAAAGCCCCCAAGACTGTATTTTGACTGGGGGGCGGGGGAAGAGAGAGAGAGACAGATTTAGTCTAGGTCAAAGTTCCTCTTGATTTAAGGAGAATTTGGAGTCACATTTACATTTGTACTATAGAGTCATTAACCTGACGACTTTCAAAGTCTACTTTCCACCTCATGGCTATACTACTTCTACTGTTACTTATGTTACTAGGAAGAAAGAGATAAAGGTAAAAATATCAAAATTATCAGTTATTCTAGAAGGTAATTTTTAATTACAGTGTGGTTAGGTAGAAATAGTCTCTTTTCCAAAATCTTCCCCCTAAATTGGAGAATTTAAAAAAAAAATCCCCCTATAGGGTTATTCTACTTATTTGAAGCTGTGGAAAATTCTTGACATTATAGAAGGCTCACAAAGTACAAAATATATTAACACTATGAGGTATTACTAGAAGAATACTTTGATTACTTTTATATTCTTAAAAATCCAAAGTTGAGAGAGCAGAGATATTCCAAATATCTGAGAAATTTTGAGACACAGTTTTAAGCTTTTTATTCAGGCAAAATAGAGCCTGAACAATTTTTATGGAGAAATTGTCTAATATTTTGTGTATGTAGGTCAGTTTCATAAATAAGGGATAGACAATGACACATCTGCTATTGTAGAAGTTCAAATTTTGCTGTTATGTAGGATTTTAATAATAATAATAATAATAATAATAAAAACATTTAAAATCTTAGTTTTACAACTGTGACTTGCTTGAATTAGAAATGTTTAGTCCCTTTAGTTTAATGTAGTCAAATTTAGAATTATTGAAGAAATTAAAACAGAACTCCTGCTTCATTGAACAAATCAAAATATCAGGTCTTAGAGTCAAACTCAGTCTTCTTAATGTTTAGTCTGAATTAATAGATTAATGTCTTGTTAACTCTGGCTGAGCTCCTTGGCACAGAATCATTTCTAAATAGTCAGGTAATTGACATAACAGCTTAAACAAATCTCTTTACCTGAGACAGTTATCTAATCACATCAAGTATCTGGCTTCATCTCTTCTGCTGCATGAGGTCGACTGACTTCCATGTGGCTTTCTGGCTTTTGTGTATTGTGTTTTTTAATTTGCTTCTGTTATAACCAACTGAAGGTAAGAAGGGCACTGAGTTGTGAGCACAGACAACCGTAACTTGCAGAACATTGGCTTCCAGTGTTGGGGACAATTTGAGTTGACTCTGAGCCATCCTGGGACCCAGGTTGGGTGTCTAACTTCCATCTGTGGCCTGTTCTTCATTCCTCAGGGACAGATCAAGGCCCTTCTGCACCTGGCAAGCAATGCAACATTAGAGCTCAGCAGAGAGGAAAATAGGTAATCTTTTTCTTTGAACCCAGCTGGCATTCAACACACTCTTTGAAACAAGAGGACTGATAGCTCTATAATTTTAATCCAGGTTAATATACATTTTAAATAAAACTACAGATAACTGTTCTTCATCCATGCCCATTTCTACTGTATTACTCACTGCTCAAATTTTGCTGCTCATATTTGTTGTGGGAAGTAACAAATATATGTAGTTTCTTGAAATAAGAACTTCGACTCTTGAAACCATTTCTCCTCTGCATGATTCGAATCCTAAAATTAATAATTCTCTCTGCAGTCTCCATATCCCAATTCTTAAGGGTATCAAAAATTTTCATTGCTTGAATTGTAGCCAGCTGGGTTTTAAAAATTTTAATCATGAAGGATTTAGAACAGAAGGGGAATTCTTCCTTATGGGGAAAGCTGAAGTCCTTAGCAGTTGTCAAATGTGGTCCTGTCGCCATGTGAATTTCTAGGGCAAAGCCCCAAGAATGTGTTAAAGCTTGAGCACTATCTGCAACAGAGAAAGTCAAAGAAGCTGTCCATTGAGATCAGTTTGCTCTAGATTCCAGGTCCACCCTTCTCCACAGAGTGGTGGCTGTGTTTGGACCTTTGAATAGGTGTGTGACTCTGGCATTTTCTAGGAGGTGGTGACCCTCAGCTGCTACATCCTTCCTTGCTGGCATTGGCTTATCTGCCACTCACGCTTGCTCTTGACCTCTGACTTCTAGGCAGCTCCCTTTAATCTACTCTCTTCACAGCAATGACTCTTAATCTCAGCTGTAATCTTGGTTTTCTCAGTAGTCACCGTTAACCCCATTTCCCTGAGATCAACATTTCTGAGGGAGGAGGTAGATCCTGACAGTGCTTCTCAGTAAAGCTTTTCAGGTTAATTTGTAGCTCATTGGAGCCTCTACTCACTTATACCCTGCTTCCTTAGAGTGTTAATATTTGTATTTTTTTAACTTTTTAATTTTATATTGGAGTATACTTGAATAACAATGTTGTGATAGTTTCAGGTGCATAGCAGAGTGCCCAGCCATACATATACATGTATTCATTCTCCCCCAAAGTCCTCCCGCAAGCAGACTGCCACATAACATTGAACAGAGCTTCCTGTGCTACATAGTTGGTCCTAGTTGGTTATCCATTTTAATTTTACTTATTTTTAATATAATTTTATATAATAAAATAAATATTATATGATTTTATAATGTATAATTTATATACTTTTATTTATTTACCAGTGGCTATGTATGGATGTGAGAGTTGGACTGTGAAGAAAGCTGAGTGCTGAAGAATTGATGCTTTTGAATTGTGATGTTGGAGAAGACTCTTGAGAGTCCCTTGGACTGCAAGGAGATCCAACCAGTCCATCCTAAAGGAGATCAGTCCTGGGTATTCATTGGAAGGACTGATGCTGAAACTGAAACTCCAGTACTTTGACCACCTGATGCAGAGCTGACTCATTTGAAAAGACCCTGATGCTGGGAAAGATTGAAGGCAGGAGGAGAAGGGGACGACAGAGGATGAGATGGTTGGATGGCATCACCGACTCAATGGACATGGGTTTGGGTAGACTCCGGGAGTTGATGATGGACAGGGAGGCCTGGCGTGCTGCCGTTCATGGGGTTCCAAAGAGTCAGACAGGGCTGAGCAACTGAACTGAACTGAACAGATTAATTTAATTTAATTTAATTTATTTTATTTTTGCTGTGCTGGGTCTCCATTGCTGCACAGGCTTTTCTTTAGTTGTGGTAAGCAGGGGCTACTCTCATTGTGGTTTGTTTGCCTTTCATTGTGGTGGCTTCTCTTGTTTCTGTTCCTGGGTTCTAGAGCACAGGTTCAATAGCTGTGGCCCATGGGCTTAGTTGCTCTGTAGCATGTGGGATCTTCCCAGACCAGAGATCAAACCCGTGTCTCCTGCATTGGCAGGAGGAGGCTTTACCACTAAGCCACCGTGGAAGCCAGGTTACCCATTTTATATACAGCAATGTGTGCATGTGGATCCCAAACCCCCTAACTATCCCTTCCCCCTGACAAGCATATGTTCCTTCTGTAAGCCTGTGAGTCTGTTTCTGTTTTGTAAGTTATTTTGTATCACTTCTTTTTAGATTTCACACATAAGGCATACCATACCTTATTTCTCTTTCTCTGACTTACTTCACTTAGTATGCCAACCTCTAGGCAGTTACTCGCATGAGCAGTGAGTTGAAACCTGTCATAGTGGACTACATAGAATGCCCGCTCTCCAGGACCATGAGATTGAAAGTGGGAGGAAGGGTACCTAAGATCACCTGCCTCAACACAGCTTGATTGTGAACACCGTCGCCTTCCTGCTCATCCTCTGTTCTATGTCAGTATGGCAGAGTATCCAGAAGATTCTTGTCTTTGCTTCTTGGAGACATGCCACCAAGCAGGCAGGTGGACTTCTTGGCTCTCCAGGTCCTTCTGGGAAGTTTGTTTCAAATCATGCAGAGCCTGTTAATTTCTGCCATTCTTTTCAGACATTCAAATTTGACTGAAACTATTTTGTAGCAAGAGCCATAGCCAGTGTTAGCACTTGGGCCACCTTCTAATTTTGAGATATTTCTAGATTTTCTGCATATGACTCTAAGGAGAAGCACACAGATGATTTAAAAAATAAGTGTGTTAATTAGGTGGGCTTCCCTGGTGGCTCAGTGGTAAAGAATCTGCCTGCAATGCAGGAGACCCAGGTTCCATCCCTGGGTCAGGAAGACCCCTTGAAGAAAGAAATGACAACCCACTCCAGTATTTTTGCTTGGAAAATCCCATAGGACAGAGGGGCCTAGCCAGCTACAGTCCATAGGGCAGCAAAGAGTCAGACATGACTTAACAACTGAACAAGGACATGTTAGTTAGGTGAGTTCAGGGGATGTTCTTGTAAGAGAGACACATAGCATATTTTTGGTTTTGCTTATATGAATCTATTCTGTGGGGCCAACTTTTCAGAGTTCCTGTGCCAGGCACCATGGAAGTTGACTTTCTAATGAGCATTTAGAGACTGGAAGAATATTTTAGTTTCCTGTTCTACTTTTGTCTTTGGAAGAAAATGATTAGTTCTTCATTGGAACTATACAATGCATGATTTTTCAAGCCAAATATAGGACCTGAAATCAATAAAGAGGCCAAAATTTTAGCTATTTTAATCTTATGAGAAAATAAAGGAAGGAAAGAAGGAAAAAAGAGAGAGGGAGAGAAAGAAAGTAAGGAAGAGATGAAGGAAGCCAGGGAGGGAGGAAGGGAAAAAGAAAGAGGGAAGAAAGAAGAAGGAGCCTGGAAGCTGGCTGAAACCTGGGTCCTGCCACTTGAGTGTTACTTGCAGAGGCCACCTCTATAAACCCGTCTAATAATAGTTTCTGGATCTGCATTTGTTGGAATCAAAAGAGCTAACTCATTAAGTCTCCTGCAGCATCTTGTGGTTCCTCTTCCATCCCAAGTTCAGCCCAATTAGTTCCCTCCTCTGACCCCAGCCAACCCAATCTAATCAAACCTTTAGCCCCCTCCTCTAGTCCTTCCTGGTGGCTCAGATGGTAAAGAATCCACCTGCATTGCAGAAGACAAGGGTTCGATCCCTGGGTCAGGAAGATGCCCTGGAGGATGGCATGACAACCCACTCCAGTAATCTTGCCTGGAGAATCCCCATAGACAGAGGAGCCTGGTGGGCTACAGTCCCTGGGGTCACAGAGTCAGACACAATTGAGTGACTAAAGCACCACCACCGCCAACAAGGTAGAATGTGTTCACAAGTTGTTAGAAAACAGATGACAACTGACTAATGGAGGTATAGGTATACAGTAATACTGGAATTCAGAGGAAGGCATCAATGAAGCGGGGGAGACCCGGGTTTGATCCCTGGGTCAGGAAGATCTCCTGGAGAAGGACATGGCAACCCACCCCAGGATTCTCGCCTGGAGAATCCCATGGACAGAGGAGCCTGGTGGGCTACAGTCCCTGGGGTCACAAGGAGTCGGACACGACTGAATGACTCACGACAACAAAAACAACCGGGCTGACAGCAGTTCCGGGCAGGAAGTGCTGTGGTCTGGTGCCCACACTTCCCAGTCACTCGGTTGAAAGACACTGAGATAACAACACATGGGCTGCTTCGAGTCAAACCAAAGTGCATCCACCGGTTCCTGCTACCACAAACCGCGCGCGGCGATGGGAAAAGAAAAGGACTAATCGTGGGAAAACGAGGGCGCGGGAAACCTTGCGAGAAGAGAGACACAACGCAAAATTCAGAACCCGCGGGAAAAGCGGAGACCCCACAGAGCCGCTGCCATGGCGCCAGAGGCGCTGAGGAGAGGACGCCTGCCTCTGCGACCACAGCGTGGGAGCGGCCATACCGGTCCTGGAGGGACGGCACCGCCTGGGCGCCGGACTAGCTGCGCAGGCGGGATTGGTTAGATAGACACTAGTGAAAGTGAGAGTCCTCAGTGGTGTCCGACTCTTTGCGACCCCAGGGACTGTACAGTTCATGGAATTCTCCAGGCCAGAATGCTGGAGTGGGTAGCTTGTCCCTTCTCCAGGGGATCTTCCCCAGAGAAGTCCCCCCAACCGTCTTGCTGTTGAAGAAGGTGAAGCAAAATGAAAGTTACTCAGTCGTGTCTGACTCTTTGCAACCTCATGGACTATACAGTCCGTGGAATTCTCCAGTCTAGAATCCTGGAGTGGGTAGCCTTTCCCGTCTCCAGGGTATCTTCCCGACCCAGGGATCGAACCCAGGGCTTCCGCATTGCAGGAGGATCCTTTACCAGCTAGCCACCAGGGAAGCAGAGCAAAATAAGACTTTACTCTTTGCTTCAAGAAATTCCTGAAACCCTCTGTTTGATGGAGATAACTTTTGAGCAGATACGCCTGCAGTCTCAGAATTGCAGGTTGCTCATTTAGGCAAAAAGAGCACTTACTAAGCAAGGATCTCCTTATTAAGACTCGGGAGTAGTTCCTCCTATCTCTGTGTCCACCAATCTTAAAGAATTATATCCCAAATTCTCTCCAGTCCTGACCCATTCCCCCTTTAACTACTTGCGCGCAGATTCCAAAACGAAATAAATATTTGCTCGGGACCCCCAAGATTCTGATACACGGGTAAGTAAAGCGCAGTAGGTAAAGCTGGTGTTCTCCCCTACAGCAGTGTGCTAGTTAACCTTGGCTTTGCTCGATCAACAGGTTATTCTGATAGTCCTTTGAGAGTGTTAGCTGTCAGCAGAAGGAACCAGGCAGTTTTCTTCAAGTGCGGTGAGTGTTACAACACTGATAATGTAGGCTCAAGGAGAACTTAGAAGGGCCCCCGACAAAATCATGGGGAAGGAATAGAAAGAGATGGGGGGAGGTGATGTTTAAAGATCTGTACCATCTGGTGAGACAGAAAAGACAGAATGGGATGGAGGTGAGCTGAGAGTCAAAAAGGTGTTTTAAGATAAAAAGAATAACAAGAGTGATGGTGATTCATGAGAATGATGGGCAAGACGGGTTCCTGAGGTTGTGGTGATTTTGTGTGCCTTGAGTGAAGACTAGGAGGTGACAAAGGACAGAAAATGAGTTGGAAAATTAAGCAGGACCCAGTAGGGTTGGTGGATTAGAAGTTGAAACACTTAGGAATACTGAGGTTATGGTGAGACTTAGTTGACATAGACGTTTTGGTTGGTTGATGGTTTAGTTGTTACTCCTGTCCTACTTTGCGACCCCATGTACTGTAGCCCACCTGCTTCCTCTGTCTGTGGGATTTTCCAGAATACTGGAGTGGCTTGCCATTTCCTTCTTCAATTTTTGATTAACAACAGATAAAATCCCAAATTGGGACTGATGGGGCCAATAAGTAAAGGGAAACAAGACAGTGATTCCTGGAGTGCTGATAAGATACCTTTTCTTTATCTACGTTCTTATTATATTGCTGTGTTTGTTCATGGAAATTCTTTCAGTGGTACCCTTATGACCTGTGTATTACACTTTAATGAAAAAATACAACGAATGAAAGAAGGAAAGAGAGGGAGGCAAAGTGAAAGGGAAAGAATTATTTCTATCCATAAATAACTTCCTAGTGATAGGCTGATGTAATGCAGTATTTTAAATTTCAGGGTGAAAAGAAATCCAGGTACTATAAGTCACAGCATTATTGAAATAAGTGTCTAGGAGGACATTTTGTCTGTCTTTGGCATTCTCTCTGTGTGTCTCTGTACCTGTATGGGTCTTAGGGATTTTGATTTATGTTTGCAGAATTTTATATTCAAGTACTTTCACCATAAGCAAAGTATGCTTTCTTTAAACCATGAAATGTGTCCCAAAGAAACCTTAGAAAGTGCTTGCCAGTCACCAACTTTGAGCAAAAGACTGTTGAAATGCATTACAGTAAGTGTAATTACACAATAAATAGAGAATAACTATATACACTATTATGGAAACTAGAAATGCTGTCTAAAACTTGCTATTAGTGAAAAAACAAGGACATTAGCTTTCCAGGATTACCATAACAAATCTACACAACGAGGTGGCTTAAAAGAACAAATATTTATTTTCTCACAGTTCTGAAGTCTCCAAAATCAATATGTAGTCATGACCATGCTCCCTCACCACCTTTGGGGGAATTCTTCCTTGTCTCTGCCTCTTTCATCACTTGGCATTCTCTTTGTGTGTCTCTGTAGCTCTGTTTCTTTACCACTAGCATTGGATTAATGCCTACCCTGATGACCTCATTTTAACTTGATTACATCTGCAGAGACCCTATTTCTTTGTAAGGTGACTTTCATACGTATTGGAATTTAGGATTTCAGTTTATCTTGTGGGGGATACAATTCAACAAGTTATAGAAAATCTGTAGTGTGAACTCATTTAGATATGTTTACATGAACATCTATATGTTTATACGAAAGTTTGGAAAGAACTGGAAAGATGAACACTAACTCAGTAGCACTTTCCTCTAAGAGGAATGAAGAAATGTTTTCATAATTTCTCTATTCCCAAAGCATTTGGATATTTTAAAATGACCATTTACTACCAATATTATTAATTCATTTTTTTTCAGTGTGTATTTATTGAGTGCTTACCATGAACTTGCCAAAAAAAAAAAAAAAAAATCTGTCCCAAATACATCTAGAAGTATATATACCTTAAAGAAAAGTGTTCAGGGACTTAAGGGCTATTTCACTTAGTATAATTAATTTAAGATTTATCATTTTCCCTAACCAAAACACAGAAAAAATAGACATGCAGATCATATTTGGGTCACATTTGACCTATTTGTCATGTTCACGAGTAAACTTAATTTTGTAATGTCTTCTATCTGTGGGTCACATGGATTCAAAGTCAGGTGATTTCATTTATTTTGATCAATAGAGGTAGTAAAAATAAATTCTGTAGATTGGTTATTCTGTAGATACGTAATCTCTAATCTGGTCAGGATGTATACAACATATATACAAACTCTCTAATAACATATATATATATAACACATATATACAAACATATATATACAAACTCTTTATTCCAATATAGGATGTTTCATGGTTTCATGGTTTAGTCACTAAGTTGTGTCCAACTGTTGTGATCCCATGAACGGTAGCCTGCCAGGCTCTTCTGACCATGAGATTCTCCAGGAGAGAATCCTGAAATGTTTTGCCATTTTCTTCTCCAGGGGATCTTCCTGACCCAGGAGTCAAACCCAGGTCTTCTGCATTGCAGGCAGATTATTTACCAATTCAGCTATGAGGAAAGCCTAATATAGGATTATTTAGGTACAATCTGGGTTTTAGTGTCATTGTGGTTAGACAGCCAAGATCTGTGGGGCTTCCATGATAGCTCAGTTGGTAAAGAATCCACCTGCAGTGCAGGAGACCCCGGTTCGATTCCTGGATCAGGAAGATCCCCTGGAGAAAGGATAGGCAACCCGTTCCAGTTTTCTCTGGCTTCCCTTGTGGCTCATCTGGTAAAGAATCCTCCTCTAATGCGGGAGACCGGGGTTCAATCCCTGGGTTGGGAAGATCTGAAAAAGGGAAAGGCTACCCACTCCAGTATTCCAGCCTGGAGAATTCCATGGGCTGTGTAGTCTGTGTGGTCGCAAAGAGTTGCACAGGACTGAATGACTTTCACTTCACTTCACAGCCAAGATCTGTAGCATTAAGTTTCCTTTAAGATTTTAAACCACCATCTATTAATTAAAACAGCTGTCTTCTGTTACTTTACTTTCAACTTCATAATATAACATCTGAGGTGGGAGTATGTCAGCTCATGTTTTCAAGTTTTAAAATTTATGTGCCATTCTTGGTGATATGTTAACCAGGCTACAAGCTCTAGGACTGGGTTTTGTCTCCCTGTGGGCACCAGAAAGTCATTCTTCTCTGAGGCATTGGAGCCTCAACCAGAGTTTGAGGCTTCCTGCAACAAGAGGTCTCATGACTTTGGAAAATACAGTTCAGACCACTGGGCACCTTAAACTCTTCCTACACCAGGAGGACATTGCTCTCTTCTTCTCCAGTTTCTAAAAGGATTTTCTCTTGTTACCTCTTCTCCTGAGAGAGTGATTACTCTTTTCAGTGAAACTAGATATTTACAAAGGAAAAAAAAATGTCTATAAGTAATTTCTGCTATTTTCCTTATAGCTCTGAGGCAAGGGAGTACTCAAAAGTTGACTTTTGGTTGTCATGGACGAGGAGAAAAATGCAAAGTTTAACAGAGATAAACAGCTCAAATAAGATCTTGCCACTGCATTATTCAGGAATGTTTATGATAAGAAGTTCAACACTAGCCAGCAAAGCATTTGTAAACACGAAAAAGAGCAAACAGTTCCTAGTTTGGAAATATCTGTGTTTGTTGTTGAGATTATTGCTCCTTCCAATCTTGAGATGTAATAAAATATACTATACATTTAAAACCTGTACTTTTAACTAAACTGTTAGAGATGGATTGAGATAAACATTGGCAAGTAATTGCCCCAAACTAAGTCAAACAACCTATTTTTGTCTCCCTGAGTGGAATCTGAGCCCTGATAAAATTTATTTGTAAACTTTGAACCCATTCTGTTTAGAATTGAGGGAGAAATTTGTCAAAGTCTATATAACCTGATTGACATGAACAAAGAAGTGCAGAGAAAACACATGCACAGGATCTTTTTGCTTAATGAATATGTAACTTCAGGATGAACAAGGGAAAATATGTATTGATGTGCTTTTAAGTTTTACTAAAGTTGCTAAAGATTATATTAAAATAGAAATGAGAAGTGTTTCCTTCCTATTTCTATGCCAGATAATGGGCTTTATTTGAACATGGCCAAACACTGGTGAGCCTAAGACTATCTGAAGGATGGGCATGCAGAAATGCACCTCTCAGGACTTTCACCCTCCAGAATTCAGTAATCCACTGTCATACTTGGCCATATCTTAGCTAGAGTTTTATCATTTAAAATAAATATTAACCATTTTCAGGTTGCTTTCTGTGTTGTTTGTTGACTGTTAAAATTGTGTTCAGTGATTTTGTTGTTTTTTATTTGAATTGCTTCTATCGCCTTGGACAGGGGACAGTCTTTTCACATCAGTTTCTTATATGGTAAAAGGAGGGTATGATACAGATGGAACATATAGATGCAAATGTAGTACATTATGGGAAGAAATGGTTATTATAGTATTTTCCAGAATTCTCCTATGTAAAAAAGATAACTAGCTTCCTATAAAACATTTATTTTTGCCCAAGGATTTTAAGCACATAAGACAATGATATCTGTTCATTCATTCTCTTAGTTACTTGCTGATTCATTCAGTGACCATTTTTGAGTGTTTGTTACATGCAGGATATGGTGCCAAATACCAAGTATATCACAATGAACCAAATAGAGAAAGTATTTTTTTCTTTTTTCACACGGAATTGACTGTGTTGTAGCAGTGGGGGAAGGTGTTGGCATACAGAGGCCTGTTTGTGTGGTGATGGACCTCAAGCAATTCCATTAGTGAAGGATATAATTCTGAAAGGCTGTGATAATGCTGGCAAGAGACATGCATGCTATAATGAAAGATATAAAGGATAGCCTTTTGGCTGGAGAAGTCACATTTGAACAACTCCTGGAGGACAAAGAATTCATCAGCTGAAGTGTTGAGGGGGGAACGTTCTAAGAAAAAGAGGTGTATGTGAAGGCCTTGAGCAAGGAAGGAGTATAAAGCATTCTGAGACCTGAGAGAGGGCTAATAGAGTTAAGAGTTTGGATTCCAAGGGAGAAAATGGAGTAAGTGCTGGTAAGGTTGGCGGGGCGAGACTAGAAGTGCCTGTGGTGGCTTCACATCTTTGTAACTCAGCTGAAAACCACTTTGATATATAAAGCAGGAAAGAGTGACGTGACCCAATCTGTATTTTAGAAAGGGTAATTCTGACAGCAGTGTGTAAGTTGGCCTACAGGCCAGGAGACTGAAAGTAAAGTAACTAGTTGGTTGGTTTACCAATTGCCTAGAACGGTGGTAGGGATGGAGACTATTGTGGGTAATTTCACATTCCAGCTTGGCTAAGTCTAGACACTGATTTAGGAACTTTTGTGAAGATAAACACACACACACACATGAATTGTTTAAATTTGAGATTCATATTTAAATTATTAGACTTTGTGTAAAGCAATTTACTCTCTGTAATATCAGGCAGGTAAGGAACTTAAGAGAAAAAAAACATTGATTTCCCCAAGGAAGAGGGCATTCTGCAAGCAGAATGACTTGAGGCTTGAGCTGCAATATCAACTCTTTGTTGGGTTTCCAGCCAGCCGGCCTGCCCCATGAGTTCTGGACTTCTCAATTCCCACATTCACATGAGCCAATTCCTTAAGAATAAATCTCTCTCTCTTTCTCTCTGTGTGTTTCTTTATCTCTTTCTCTTTCTCTTTCTCTGCACACACACACACACACACACACACACACACACACATATACTTTCCATCTTATTATTTCTGTTTCTCTGGAGAAACCTATTAATACACAGACCCCTAGTGATAGAGATAAAAAAGTGGGTGAATTCTCTTTCTGATTGAAGGTTTCTGATCAAATAAGATTTCATGTGTATAGGGGCTTAAGGAGAGTGAGATTCTTATGACTCAGAGGTTTTGGCAGGAGCGCCTGGGTCCATGGAATTGGACTTAACAGAAAGGAAGAAGACCTGAGGTGGTGGAGAGTTGAGGAAAGGACACCCAGATATTGATTTGAGGCATGCTACGTTCCAAATGCATAAAAGGTTTCCGAAAGGGATATAAGAATGAAGTAGCGTATGTAGTTTTTAGATATAAATAGAGGTCTTAGACTGAGAAATCCATTTGCAGCCATTGACTTTGAAAGGATACTTAAACGTAAAAAGTATAAAGGGAGAAGAGAAGAGCCTCCAGGACTGCTGAGCGCAACTGCAGCATTTGGGAGTCTAGCAGAGGAAGAAGATGAAACAGAAAAGATGAAACAGGTTTCTTCTTTGATCACAGGTTTTTTTTTTTTTTTTAATATTTATTTGGCTGTACCAGATCTTGCTTATGGTGCGTAGGATCTTTGGTCATCACAGCAGCATGTGGGATCTTTAGTTGCGGCATGCGATTTCTCAGTTGAGACATAAGGGATCTAGTTTCCTGACCAGGGATGCTACCTGGGCCACTGTATTGGGAACATGAAGTCTTGGCCACTGGACCACCAGGGAAGTCCTTTGATCACTACTGAAAAAAAAAAAAAAAAGAAACAAAAGTAGAGTTTAAGTCAGTGGTCACAAATCGGATTTATGTCAGGGAGGAGCAGATGTAACCACACATGACAAGGCAGTAGGTGCTTGACCATTTGTATTGTCATCTGCCTAATTTCAGGGCTCTTTAAAACTTCTTGATGTTAACAGAGCAGATATATGTATTTCTAATAAGTCTCATAGTTTGCTCACCATGTATTTGAGATCTCACACTTAAGCCAATAGTAAAGAATTTCTTTTAATTTCTGTTACGACCTGTGTTACAAGTTGATTAAAGATAAGGTAGCAATTGGGCCACATTTAAAGAATTCTTTTTTATATTAAATGTATTTGAGAGGAAACCGCATTCCACTTTTATTCAACTATTTCTTGACTTCTAATCAAACAATATGGCTTCAAAGAATTTCCCTTTTTCCTCTTATGGTAGATAAAGATATCTCTCTATAACTGTTCCTTTTGGTGACTTGCACATTGATATGCAAATGTGAACTCTCTTCCCAATTTCTATAGCACATCATGCAAGCAAGGGTATTTGTATCCTTTATAATGTATGGTATAATAACTCTGAATATATTTTTGATCTTTGAATTTTAATTATGTCAATGGTATTTACTTTGATGTGTGTTTTTCTCAAAAAGATCAAGGTTTAGAATAAGTAGTCAATTTAGTAAAATAGTCTTTTCATCCTTTTTTATTATTTATTGAGTTCCTACAGTGTTCAGTGGACTTCAGCTTATGCTTAAGAGTCAGGCGGTATGCAGTGATCAAACAGTAATTTTTGAAGCAGCATTTATACATTTGATCTTTCTCACAGTTTTCTGCTTACACATTCATGCTACTGAAAGGACCACAGCACACTGATTTGGTGTGTGTGCTTGTTTTTAACATCATTCATTCACTCATTAGTTCATTAAATCCACTTTTATTGAGAATCTACTATGTGCAAAAAATTTATTGAGAATCCACTATGAGCTTCCTCTGTGGCTCAGTTGGTAAAGAATCCACCTCCAGTTCGGGAAACCTGGGTTTGATCCCTGGGTTGGGAAGATCCCCTGGAGAAGGTAAAGGCTACCCACTCCAGTATTCTGGCCTGGAGAATTCCATGGACTACATCATCCATGGGGTCGCAAAGAGTTGGACACAACTGAGCAACTTTCACTTTCACTTTACTATGTGCAGAAATGTGGGGATATACACATGAAGACTGCATGATTCTTTTCAAGTAAAGGTATCATATTTTGAGATACCAGTGATAATTCAGTGTGCTGTACATATTGCATTATGGTTTATTAAGTTTGGTGGGAACATAGAGTTGGAAGTGTTTAACTTAGCTTGGGGTAGAGGGATGGAAATAGTCTGAGAGAGTTTACTTGGGAAGGGGTAAGCTGAATCTTCAAAGGTATGTAAAATAGTCTCAACAAAGTGGCTAGGAAGGGAATTTAGACAAAAAGGAATAAGTACTCTGTGATAATTATCCAAACTAGAGAACATTAAGGCATCTCAAAAAGAGAAAAAAAATCATACAATTATTTATGTTACGTAAAAATTAGGGAATATATGCCAGTTGACATTTGCTAACATCGACATAATCAAACATTTATTGATGTTTATTTTTGTTGGTTACTGGAGTTGGTTTGTTGAGTCCCATAGTTCTATGGTATGAACTATATTCTCGGGATTTTACAAGCTGAGTGAAGCTAGTGCTTTACATTAGATAGATAAATATCAATTCCAGTATATTAAAATGATCTTGTAGAGTACAATACAATAATCTGATTATGTCACTTGTATGTAGATTTAAAGACACCTTTCCTTTGAAAAATATGGCTTTGTATTAGACTAGAGGAGTTAGAAAGTTTCTGCACTTTTAAAATTTAAATGGTTAAATTGTCAAATTAGGTATCAAACATGTTACTTAATGAGGCTTCTGAAGGGTCTATTGCTTCCCAAGTAGCTCAGTGGTAACAGCAGTGCAGGAGACATGGAGATACAGGTTTGATCCCTAGGTCAGTCGGGAAGATCCCCTGAAGAAGGAAATGGCTACTCACTCCCGTACTCCTGCCTGGAAAATTCCATGAACAGAGAAGCCTGGCGGGCCACAGTCCGTGGGGTCGGAAGAGAGTCA
Organism: Cervus canadensis; assembly: GCF_019320065.1. Lineage (NCBI taxonomy): Eukaryota > Metazoa > Chordata > Mammalia > Artiodactyla > Cervidae > Cervus > Cervus canadensis. The sequence goes on along the minus strand of NC_057391.1, from coordinate 90,366,749 downwards.
GACATAACTTAGGCACTAAACAGCAACAACAAAAGGTCTATTACAAAGTAAATAGAACATTTCTTTCCATTTAAAGTCTTGCAGTCTAAGAGGACGGTGAATAATTTTGACTTTTACGTGTCGTGATAGCAGAGGGGGCAAGTGCTACTGTGTGCTGAGGGGCAGGGACTGATGCCCAGGAAAGCCTGAATGGGTTTCATTCCATGGGGTCATTTGATTTAAGGTTGAAAATGAGTAGGAAGTCACTAAGAAAATTCCAGGCACATCCGCTGTGAAGGTGGAATAAGGACACCAGTTTTGATAACTGCTTGCAGTCTGGTGCAGTCCAGCCAAAATGCAGGGTATGGCATGTATTAGCAGGAATGTAGCACTGGGATCACAAGAGATTATGGAAACTTTTGTACAACATATTTTTTAATTTATTCCATAGCATCTAGAAGATTCAATTATTATGGTAAATGTAGCATAAACTTTCTATTCTGTGCTTATTTGATTTTATTATTGTCTTTTAATTACTTAAATTTCCAAGGCCTATTTTTGTTTTAATTGAGAAAATGAATTTGAGAATAAAATAAAACTGAGGAATATATTTCTTACCTTAAATAACAATGAAGATAATTTAAAAGTGTGCTTATTTCTTTACAACTGAGAAAATAGTTTCCACATGTACTTCATTGTAACTCTTTACCTTCTCCCCTAATTTCCTACTCCTTGGGACTTATCCAGTATGGGGACCACAGGCAAAGGCACCATGGCTGTGCACTGCCCTTTAAGTTTTTATTCTCCAATATATATATAAATGCAGCACACGCAGGTGTACCTTGAGATCCCTGGGCTTGTTTCACAGTGGCTGGTGTAAAGCAGCAATGCGTTCCAGAAAAATTTTCTCATAACCCAAAACTCAGTGAAATGGAACCATGTAGTGTTGTAATCACATTTCACAAAGGTCAGTAAAATGTAATCAACAAATTCCTACATTTGAACAAAATGATGTCTTTGTATTACATTCTTAGGCATCTCACTTTCAACTAACCTAATAAGTGGATCCTTGAGATGAGACAGAATCAAAATTGTTATAAGCAATCTCCAAAATTATATGCCTATTAAACATTGTCTGCTTGTGTGTATATAGGGCACACATACACTATCTTTACAAATACATAACATTTATTTTAATGATATGGTGATTACACATTTATTTTATTTTATTTTTTCATTTATTTTTATTAGTTGGAGGCTAATGACTTTACAATATTGTAGTGGTTTTTGCCATACATTGACATGAATCAGCCATGGATTTACATGTATTCCCCATCCCAATCCCCTCTCCCACCTCCCTCTCTACCCGATCCCTCTGGGTCTTCCCAGTGCACCAGCCCTGAGCACTTGTCTCATGCATCCAACCTGGGCTGGTGATCTGTTTCACCCTAGATAATATACATGTTTCGATGCTGTTCACATTTATTTTAAATTAAATTACACATTTATTCCAAAGAACTATATATTTAATTTCACTTTTAGTCATTATCCATTCTCTTCAGTTTAGTTCAGTTCAGTCGCTCAGTCGTGTCTGACTCTTTGCGACCCCATGAATCGCAACACACCAGACCTCCCTGTCCATCACCAACTCCTGGAGTTTACTTAAACTCATGCCCATTGAGTCAGTGATGCCATCCAGCCATCTCATCCTCTGTCGTCCCCTTCTCCTCCTGCCCCCAATTCCTCCCAGCATCAGGGTCTTTTCCAGTGAGTCAGCTCTTCGCATGAGGTGGCCAAAGTACTGGAGTTTCAGCTTCCACATCAGTCCTTCCAATGAACACCCAGGACTGATCTCCTTTAGGATGGACTGGTTGGATCTCCTTGCAGTCCAAGGGACTCTCAAGAGTCTTCTCCAACACCACAGTTCAAAAGCATCAATTCTTCGGCACTCAGCTTTCTTCACAGTCCAACTCTCACATCCATGCATTCTCTTACTTAACATGTATTAAATTATGATTATTATGTTCAATAACCGATGATACATTTTGACATGAAAAAGGCTGCCTAATATAACAACTTTGATAAATGATAATTTAAAATTATTTTTATTATTATTTGTTTGAAGAAGTAGTGGTATCCCTTTAAATCCTTTCCTTAACTTGAAAATGTACTTCTGATATTTCAGACCTAAAGAAAATTTGATTTTTCCATGAAGCACCGTAAATAAGATAAAAGCACAAGTAGGTCTTTCTGATACCTCATTGAACTTAATGAAATAGTTTTAAAGAATGAAATGAAAGACTTGTGTGTGATAGGGAATATAGTGGTTTAGCTCCCCTTACTTTGTCACCTATCTATCAAGGGTCATCTTTCTTGTAGCTGCATCTTCATAAGGACCATAAACACACAGGTATTATAAAAGTTATTTTAAAATTATTTAAAAAATGTTCCAATATTGCACCCTTGAGAATCTCATGACTCAGAAGTTAAAATGTTCTATTAAAAAAAGTCATCTTTGAAAAATAGGTCTCAAAAATCCTATCCTGGTATAAATATCAAGTTCAAAATAAAGCCACTTGGTTCATTTACACCCTCCAAAGCAGTACTTAGTTATCTTTCGTCGTCAAGATCTATTATGTATAAGAAGAAAATAATAGTCACTTTTTTTTTTCATTATTTCTACAACATGTTAACTTTCTCTATAGTAACATAATGATAGCTTTGGGATAAACATCATCCAGTCTTCAGAGACATCAAAGATGACTCAGTCTTAAGTAAGAGTGTGTTCAAATTGAGGACAAATAAACTCAACTGCCTAAGCTGGAGCCCTTGACCTAGAAGAGCCCATGCTTCTGTGAGTAAATAAATAGTGACATTATGATGCAGTCCAGTAAGTGCTATTCCACAAATATGACAAACTGGGTCAAAATGATCTAAGTGGGTGTTACATTACCACAGCCATTCTTAGAACAATGTAAAAAGCTTTTCAATGAGCCAAATGAAATGATGAAATTCTGCACTGGTTTCTAGTTATAAAATAAACTTCTATTGCACAGCATCTCTGTTAGTTAGAAAGCGCAAAAATCCTAGTCTCTGTTACCTTCTGACTTCTGATCCTAAAGAGCCATATGGGTCTCGATTCTCCTGTTAGTAACTTAATGCTCTGTGTAATTAAGGGGGCATATGTTTCCTGCACAAAATCAGTGTTAGATCTCCTTTATGTGGCAGAAACCAACACGGACCAGGTTGTAATATCAGCTTTTATCTGCTGCCAATAAACCTTAAAATTGCTTTAATAAAATTCAGAGAAAATGACGATACATCTTGTAGCTTTCACATGGATTATTCAAGCTTATTCTAAGACTTCCTGATCAGGAGAACATAGCACCTTGTCACTCCCCAGACCCCTCTACCTACAAACAGACTTTTATGGTTACAATATGACCAGATTTCAAGCAAAGCTAAAATTCTCTTCAGAACCTTTATATTCTTTGTGAAATTTATGTACTTGGAGCAACATTCCAATCCACTGATTTTTAAACATCTCACAGGAAATCAGTGTTTCTTTTCTATTAGCCCAGGCTCTGTAAAGCATAAACTACAGGTATATGGTCAAACAAATGTGAGTCATCTGTATAATTTTATACATGAAGGGGACAAAATGTCATATCACCTTTTTGTTTCATGTTCTGAGAATTGACTGTCTTTGATCTTAACTCAGAATAGCTATAGAATTAAGTCCTTTATCTTGATGCCTTATTCTGCTTCAAGCTGCTGGAAGAATGATCTAATTCCTTTCCTTTGTTCTGCCTACTACACTTTGGAGCTATCAGAAAATACTGTTCTTTTACTAAAGCAGTAATTGTCAGAGACCCCAACTAGGAGTCACGTGCTGGGGTTCTGCACAAATCAGAACCCACTGTAGGCAGTGGGATTTTGAAACTTGAAAACAAATGAAAAGCAAAGTGATGTATGAATATGTGAGTCAATTTTTATTTGTTCGTAGGAGTGTATATTAGATTGCAGTCATCAGTGTAGTTATTCTGTGCTGTGCTATGCTTAGTCGCTCAGTCGTGTCTGACTCTGTGACCCCAGGGACTGTAGCCCACTCTGTCCATGGGGATTCTCCAGGCAAGAATACTGAGTGGGTCACCATGCCCTCCTCCAGGGGATCTTCCCAACCCAGGGATGGAACCAAGGTCTGCCGCATTGCAGGCAGATTCTTTACCCTCTGAACCACCGGGGGAGTCAAAAAATGCTGGAGTGCTTAGCCTTTTCCTTCTCCAGGGGATCTTCCCAACCCAGGAATCGAACCGGAGTCTCCTGCATTGCAGGAGGATTTTTTACCAACTGAGCTACCAGGGAAACCCTGTAATTATTCTGTACCCCTTCTCAATTCTATGTTACTTTGTAATATCCTCCTACAACTTTCCTACCTTTTGATCCTGACCTTGCCTGGAGAATTCCATGGACAGAGGAGCCTGACAGGCTACAATTCATGGAATCACAAAGAGTTGGGCATGACTGAGTGACTTACATACTTTAGCTGCAGGACTTGTTTTGGTCCAGTGATGGAGGTGTACCAGTTCTGAGCTTGGATTTCAGGACTCCTTGCATGTTTATGGTTGAGTTCTTGTGCTTCTGCTATAGTCAGAGAAGAACATTCCTGGAAGTCTGTTACTCCTAGGAGAAAGAGGGGAGATGTGTGGAGCAGAGCCAACTCACAGACTGGCGAAGAACTCACCCTCATGAGCTGCACACTCTAGAGGAATAAGAACTGCATGTTTATTTTTGTATGCTATCGAGTTGTAAGGTGACTTGTTTTGCAGCAAGGGACAGTCAGTCTGCATTTGATTTACTAAATAGAACTCCACTGCCAGAGGTGACTATTCAAGTTTTTCAAATTCCTTATTGAAACTGACAACCAATGTTTTGTTAATTAGTATATAGTTTGCTAGAAATTACTTTTTATGGATGAAATGGATAAGGTTCAAGATATGTCATGGCCCTACCACCATACTTATTTGGGTTCTGTAGCTTAGATAATCCAGCCACCTCAGCAAACTAAGGATCTTTTGACCACGTCTGGAGAGTCATTTCCTGTGTTCTTCCTACAGCATGCAGGGCTATGTCTTCTGATTGGACTCTTATTTGCCAAAAAGTATAGAAAAACCCAAATGAAATTTTGGGCTTTACAAAAAAAATTTGATAAGGAAATAAATAAACATATGATTGATTTTGTGGTTGATTTTTAATACATGTTTGCCTATATGGGACATTTTTCTGAGGCTTGCTTTCATTGTGAAATATGGAGGAGGTTATTAATGCTTTGCACCAAATTCTTCTAGCTCTTCATCTTTCATGGATGCAGAGCACATTTCATGGGACGTTGCACCTTGGTGTTCATGGTTAGCATGTTGTGAGAGGCACTTCCTGCCTGAACATCAAATTGCCACTATAAGACTTCTAGGATTCTTCCTTTTGCCTTCTGCCATGGCCCTGACAATGTTCCATTTAGTTGCTGTCTGTCAGTCTTGGTCCCCAAATAAAAATGACAAGGACAAGGTCAGACCCCTCAGTCAACATGCCATGGATATAAGACTGTTATTTTAGCCTCTCACATGTTTTATCCTTTACTTTAGCATAGGCTAGGTTTACATACCTTTTGATAACCAGGATACTAAAAAGAGGATATGTAGAACTCACCTGCCTCTAAACACCTCAAGTGAATGATAGAAATGGAACTTGACAGTTATTGAATGGATAATTTGGCAAAAGTGAGGTTGATAAATTTCTATACCCATGACTCAAATACAACTCCCTAACCCCAAGGGGCACAAGCTGAAGCTAGAGTCATCTCTCTTTTTTATAGAGAAAATGTCACATTCTAAAAAGGACAGAAACAGTATGGACCTAACGGAAGCAGAAGATATTAAGAAGAGGTGACAACAATATACAGAAGGATTATACAAAAAAGATCTTAATGACCCAGATAACCACGATGGTGTGATCACTCATCTAGAGCCAGACATCCTGGAGTGTGAAGTCAAGTGGGCCTTAGGAAGCATCGCTATGAACAAAGCTAGTGGAGGTGATAGAATTCCAGCTGAGCTACCTCAAATCCTAAAAGATGATGCTATGAAAGTGCTGTACTCAATATGCCAGCTAACTTAGAAAACTCAGCAGTGACCACAGGATTGGAAAATGTCAGTTATCATTCTAATCCCAAAGAATGCTCAAACTACCACACAATTACACTCATCTCACACACTAGTAAAGTAATGCTCAAAATTCTCCAACCTAGGCTTTAACATTACGTGCATCAAGAACTTCCAGAGGATTAAGCTGGATTTAGAAAAGGCGGATGAACCAGAGATCAAATTGCCAACATCTGTTGGATCACAGAAAAAGCAAGAGTATTCCAGAATAACATCTACTTCTGTTTTATCTACTATGCCAAAGCCTTTGACTGTGTGGATCACAACAAACTGTGGAAAATTCTTTAAAAGATGGGAATACCAGACCACCTGACCTGCCTCTAAAGAAATCTGTATTCAGGTCAGGAAGCAACAGTTAGAACTGGACATGGAACAATGGATTGGTTCCAAATTAGGAAAGGAGTACGTCAAGGCTGTATATTGTCACCCTGCTTTTTTAACTTTAATGCAGAGCACATCATGTGAAATGCCTGGCTGAATGAAGAACAAGCTGGAATCAAGATTGCCAGGAGAAATATCAATAGCCTCAGATATGCAGATGACACCACCCTTTCGGCAGAAAGTGAAGAGGTACTAAAGAGCCTCTTGATGAAAATGAAAGAGGAGAGTGAAAAACTTGGCTTAAAGCTCAACATTCAAAAAAAAAAAAAAAAAGATCATGGCATCCAGTTCCATCACTTCATGGTGACTAGATGGGGAAACAATGGTAACAGTGAGAGACTTTATTTTCTTGGGCTCCAAAATCACTACAGAAGGTAACTGCAGCCATGAAATTAAAAGACACTTGCTCCTTGGAAGAAAAACTATGACACTCTAGACAGCGTATTAAAAACAGAGACATTACTTACCAACAAAGGTCCATAAGTCATCTCGTCAAAGGTCCATCTAGTCAAAGCTATGGTTTTTCCAATAGTCATTCATGTATGTGAGAGTTGAACCATAAAAAAAGCTTTTTGAACTGTTGTCTTGGAGAAGACTCTTGAGAGTCTGTTGGACTGCAAGGAGTTCGAACCAGTCAATCCTAAAGAAATCAGTCCTGAATAGTCACTGGAAGGACTGATGCTGAAGTTCCAATACTTTGGCCACCTGATGGGAAGAACTGACTAATTAGAAAAGACCCTGATGTTGGGAAAGATTGAAAGTGGGAAGAGAGGGGATGATAGAGGATGAGATGGTTGGATGGCATCACTGACTCGACAAGCGTTAGTTTTAGTAGGCTCCTGGAGTTGGTGATGGATAGCGAACCCTGGCATGCTGCAGTGCATGGAGTCTCAAAGAATCAGACACGACTGAGTGACTGAAGTGAACTGACTTAGCTCCATAAATCTGCGTGTACATGACTACTTATACATGTACATACCAGGACTCTGAAATCAAGTAAATTTTTAATATTCTATCATAGCTTTTCTGAGTCCAAATATGCTTTAGGTTGTTTCTAGGTACCAGATAAGATCAAAGCTAATAACTGTATTTTAGTATTGCTTTTGAACATTGAAGGCTAGGAATGGGGAAGATATATGGGAGCACATAGAGTTGAACATGACTGAATGACTAACACACACTCAATCAAAAATACAGCTTGAAACTTCTCTGGACTGAGAATAAGCTGATGGGGCTCTAATTCTTTCTCAGTCAACAAGCAAATTGTTTTAAGTAGGATGTCTGATTTCTCATGACTGGGGCATGCTCAGAAAGTGGGGAGAATATCTGGTTTAAAAGATTCCTGGTGGTTTAGGAATAAATCATATATGACATGGAAGAAATACATTTTTTGGAAAGTTAAGATAGTTAAATAAACTTAGGCTATTTTCATTTTCACTTTCTTTCAGCAAATACTCTGGGCCAATCCCAGCAAAAGCCTTTGCACCCCAGCTGGAAAACTTCACCAGCTCATAGGAAATGGTGTCTCAGAAGCTTTTCACCTCACTGCTGCTGAGCCGCGAGATTGGAGGACTTGCCGAACATATGCATAATGCATTTCAATATGGTTTTCATGTGGGCGATCTCATTTAGTCTTCCCACAGTACTCTACTTAAGTATGATTCTTTCAATGAAGGATTCTTCATAAGCAATTGAAGGTCAGGTCAGGTAATTGGCCAAGACCACACAATGAGACAAAATTAGCAGAATTTCAACTCCAGCAGATTCCTTTTCCTCCGGGGTCATGCCTTTGTTCTGCTATGAGCTGCCTTGTGTTCTATCCCCACCAGGACTCTGCTTTAAAACATACAGATGATATGTTCTTAGTTCGCTTTAGGTGTTGGCAAGCCTTTTCCCTGAGTGACCAAGCCCAGGTCGGCATGTCATGCACAGAATTCAGTGGCCCAGCACTTACATCCCCCTGAAGATACATGGTACCTTTTCTGACCTCTCCCATTGGTCTAGTTTTTTCTTAGTCTTCAATTTCTTTTCTTGCCATCTTTTCCCTTTTCTCTATACTTTTCTCCACTCAGTACTGTGTTTTGGGGATTTGGTGAGAGAAAAATGAGTGAGGATTAAGTCATTGCACAAGTAAGTGAGGGAAGAAGGCTGAAGCATTTTAGGTCTTTTTTTTTTTCCTTTTAACCAACCAAAATGAGTGAAATATGGTTGGTGGTACGTTTTTGTTATTTCCAAAGGCCTTGGGATTAAAAATCTAATAAATGTACTTTCTTAAAATACAGTTTAAGTGCATCTTATGTCTTATCTCTTTATACAAATCTCCCGATTGTGAGAAAAAGAGAGCAAAAGTATGCTTGCCTGCTTAAAGGAGGCAAAAGACCTGTATGTACTCCAAAAACCATAAGACACTGCTGAAAAAAAAAAAAAATTGAAGAAGACAAGCAGACGGAAAGATATACCAAGTTCTTGGACTGGAAGAATCAATATTGTTAAAATGACCATACTACCCAAGGCAATCTACAGATTGCCTGTAAATTTACCAATGGCATTTTTCACAGAACTGAAACAAAGAAAATGAAAATTTGTGTGGAAACACAGAAGAACTCAAATAACCAAAACAGTCTTGACAAAGAAGAATGGAGCTTGAGGAACCACATTCCCTGAGTGCATACTATACTACAAAGCTATACCAATCAGAAAAGTATATAACTGGCACAAAAACAGACACACAGATCAGTGGAACAATTTATAAAGTTCAGAAATAAATTCACACACATATGGTCAATTAATCTATAAACTGGTGGGAAGAATATCCAACAGAGAAAAGAGAATCTCTTCAATAAATAGTGCTGGGAATACTAGACAGATGCATGTCAAAGAATTAAATTAGATCATTCTCTAACACCATATAAACTGAATTCAAGATTTAAATGTAAAACTGGGTCCTGTAACACTCCCAGAGAAAAGCATAGGCAGAACACTCTGACATAAATCACAGCCATATTTTTGGATGCATCTCCTAGAATAATGGAAATAAAATAAAAAATAAGTGAAACTTGATTAAACTTAAAAAAATTCTTGCACAGCAAAGGAGACCATAAACAAAATGAGACAACTTACATGGCGGGAGAAAACACTTTCAAATAGCATGACCAGCAAGGGATAGATTTCCAAATATGCAATCATCTTAACACAGCTCAATATCAAAAAACAAGCAACCCAATCAAAAAATGAGAAGAAGACCTAAGTAGACATTTCACCAAAGAAGACATCCATATGGCCAACAAGCACATGAAAAAATGATCAGTATCACTAATTTTTAGAAAAATGCAAATCAAGACTTACATGAGGTGTCACCTCACAGTGGTCAGAGTGGCCATCATTAAAAAGTCTATAAATAATAACACTGGCGAGGGCCCAGCAATCCCAGTACTGGAAATTTATCTGGAAAAGATGAAAACTAATTCAAAAAGAAACATGCCCCCCAGTGTTCATAGCAGCATGATTTACAGTAGAGAAGACACAGAAACAACCTAAATGTCCATCAACAGGTGAATGGATAAAGAAAATATGCCATACGTATATATGATATGTATATATGCACACACAATGGAATATTAGCCATAAAAAAGAATGAAATAATGCTGTTTGCAGCAACAAGGACAGTCCTATAGGCAGTGATACAAAAGAACTGATTACAAAACAGAAATAGGCTCATAGACATAGAAAACAAACTTACTGGGTCAAACAGGAAAGGGAAGGGGAGAGATACATCAGGAATTTGCTATTAACAGGTGTGTGTGTGTGTGTGAGTTGCTTAGTCGTGTCCGACTCTCTGCAATGCCATAGACTGTAGCCCACCAGGCCCCTCTGTCCACGGGATTCTCCAGGCAAGAACACTGGAGTGGGTTGCCATTTTCTTCTCCAAAAGAAACTATAGAAAGAAAGATAAGTCGCTCAGTCATGTCTGACTCTTTGAGACCCCATGGACTGTAGCCTACCAGGATCCTCCATCCATGGAATTTTCCAGGCAAGAGTACTGTAGTGGGTTCCATTTCCTTCTCCTTATTAACAGGTAGATACTAGTATATTTAAAATAGATAACAAGAACTTAGTGTATAACACAAGTAGCTATATTCAGTATCATTTATAATAACCTATAAGGAAATATAATCTAAAAAAGAACAGGTATATGTATAACTTTGCTATATACCTAATATTTAATATACCTAGTGTATATATATATATATATAAATACCTAATATATAAATGTTTAAATCAACTATACTTCAATTAAACAAATGGGAAAAAAAGAAAAGAAAGAATTAATGTAAATAGTGAACAAAAGTGTGCTAGCCTAGTCTTACACTCTGGAGATAGCAAGTAGGATTATATAATGTTTCTTACTTGAATATTCATTGAATATAGACATTTCAATCAAATGCTGGCTGTTGGAGGGGTAGGAAGTTGACTATTATTTTGACATAAGCATTATCTTAAACTTTAGTCCTCAACAAATATGGTCAAAAGTGTGTTTGTATATTGGATCTTCCCAACCCAGGAATCGAATCTCGCATCTGCTGTGTCTCCTGCATTGCAAGTGAATTCTTTGCCTCTGAGCACCAGGAAAGCCCCTGAATATTAGGATGAACTTCAGAAAATACATTTGCTTCAGATGGTGAAGAAAATGCTAAATTTCTTGTATTTCATTCCTAAGAATCCTTCTTGGTTAACCACATTTCTTGTTTGTTTCCTCTCATTATCTATAACATTTCCATCTTTACAGATAACACCTTGTTCCATTTTGCAGCCCACCTACAGCAATATTGTCATCGTTTTATGTTAAACTTGTTCCCAGATTGATTAGTCATGGTGATGTATTGCCAAGTACAGTAGGTTACACAGAGAAAAATCTCTCTGCACAAGGAGAAGCTCATTGTCCTTGTGATTTTTTTTTCCCCCACAGAAGATATGCTAAGGAATATAAACATATCTTTTGACCATATTTATTGAGGACTAAAGTTTAATAAATGCTTATGTCAACATAGTAGTAAACTTCCCCCGACAGCCAACACTTGAGATGTCAACATACATATATGAATGCATATATGTGTGTTGTCAGGGGGATAGTTGTTGATGAAAACTCAATCCTTAGTCAGGGAAACAATATTCAGAAGACGTTCAACTTACGGCAGGAAACAATGAAAGGAAGGAAATGTTAGTCAAGGGTGAAAGGCACCATATGTCCTCCAGTACCTGGACACAACGGGGAGTCAGCCTAATAGCTATCTTCATGCACCCTGCTGTGTGTAGGTGTCGAGGACATATGGTCTATTTCACCCTGAACTGTGAATTTCCTGAAACAGCTGTAATGTTCTTTTAATGAAGTTTGTGTGGGTCATTATATATAAGCCGGGATGTTTAAAGCACCCCCGTTTCTTTCACTCACAGTAATCAAAGGACATTTGTCCTTGTCAATGTATGCTTCTTGCTGCTGAATTTTTCCAGTTTTGAAATGTTACCTGCTCAACGCCCTCCTTTCTCCTCTCTCCCTTTCTCCGGAAATCTGTTTTTCTCTGTCCATTTCTAGATCTGATTCCCTTTTCTTCTTTTTCTATTTTCTGTAGTTAGCACAGGGCAAATTTGAGGAAAGGACCTTTCAAGTTATTTTTAAATTAACATCTTACATATCAAAACTGTGTGCACTTTTATTTTCAAAATGCTTGGAACAAAATTTGGATCTCAATTTCAAGTTTTGGATTTCAAACATATTAGTCTAAGTAGGAAGCTCTGTTCATTATCTCTTGAAGTGTCATTTTTTTTTTCCTTTGGGGCATTTTATTCTCGTTCTGAATTCAGCACAGCCAGTTCTGATTTGCAGTCTGTGACTTAGAAATAGTTTAATGGGATTTGTAGATTCAGACAGTACAATATATCCCGCTTGTGAGAATGAAAAAGAAAATCTTATAAGGGTTGAGTGGAGAGTAAATTATGATAAAAATCGTATGAACCTGTAGTAAAGGATATGGTTGAAAGATATACTTTTAGGGAGGTATTCCTGATGTGAAATTAATTTGGCATAAGTGTAACTGCTAAGGAGATAGTTCATCCAGAATCAATAAAGATGGTTACTAGCGCAAGTAAGACGCACATGACACTGTCTTAGAAAACAGTTATTTCTCCAGGTTCACTGCTGCTGCTCTTTCGTTGCTCAGTCGTGGCCAGCTCTGCCACCCTGTAGACTGTGGCCCGCCAGGCTCCTCTGTTCACAGGATCTCCCAGGCAAAATACTGGAGTGGGTTTGCCATTTCCTTCTCTGGGGGATCTCCCCAACCCAGGGCTCGAACCCACATCTCCTGTCTCTCCTTCACAGCAGGTGAGTTCTTTACCTCTGTGCCACCCGGAAAGCCCCAGGCTTCCTTGAGAGGGGAATAAAATCTTACTCAATAGGGACCCAAATAACTACTTACTTAAATTAATAATGACTCAACTTCTTTTAAGAAAAGATACTAGTGTGTAATAGAACACAACACTGTAACTTCACATGAGGACTTTTTATTGTAGTTTTGAATTATGATAAATGTTAGAACTACCTCATTTTAAATGATTTTGCTTTACTTAAATATGCAGTTTCTATTCTTTGAAAATAGATTTTTGACTATTTTTCCTGGTAGGAAAATATTTATGGTAATAGGAGAGATGTAGCCATATTCCTCCATAAAGACTAAGAAACTGAAATGTCCATACAAAAAGTGTTCAAGCCAATCTTTATGAATAAAGTGTGCTTTTAGCTCAAAAATCTTTGTGTTTGGTAATAAATGGAGCTGAATGGGTACAGATTAGGTTGCAAATTCTTCTTGGCATTTTCTTTAGTTAAAAAGAAAAGTTTTGTTTTGTTTTGTTTTAGAACATTCTATGTGCTCTAATCATATTTAAATGTTTTAACATCAATCAAATTGCTTTTCTGAAGGGTAAAATCACATTAAAGCTAATTTTACTATCTTGGAATTTATGATACTTAATATCTATAAAAAGTTTACTTTTGCTCAGTTTTTGATAAAAGTATTAACCAAGTAAAACAAAGCAAAAGAAATACCATAGGGCAATCTCCTTGAGAAAATGTTTTGCTTGACTGGTATATATATATTTCTAAAGGTTTCTACCAGATATTTATGACAAGTAAATTTATATATATTCATTAAAGTAGGAGCAAATTATCAGTATTAATTACTCAAGTCCTTTTGCTCTAAAAAGTGATATTTATTTTTAAGTATTTTATAATTCTTATTTAACAATAATGTATATCCTTCTTTCCTTATTCTTTTTTCCATCCATGCAGAGATTTTTTTTTTCCATTTGCATCATGGTTCCAGTCACTTACAACTATTGACAGTTTTTTGTACTGAGGACCATATGTAGCCAAGAGAGGCAGCTCATGGTGGAGATGCCTGACAGCTGGCTTCATACCCCGACCCTGCCCTACTTTGCTATACCAACTGCAAGCAGGGCAAATGACTTAATTTCTCTGCTCCTAATTACCTTATCTGCAAAATGAAAGTGTGTGTCCAGGCCAGTGCTCCTTTAACTTTAGCATGCATAAAGATCACCTGGGATCTTGTTGAAAATGCAGATTCTTTCCCTCCCCTTTCCCCTCCAGCAACCATAAGTTCATTCTCTGTCTGTGAGTCTGACGTGGGTAAGGGATAGTTATGGAGCTTGGAATGGACATGTACACACTGCTATATTTAAAATGGACAACAAATAAAGGTCTACTGCACAGAAGAGGGAATTCTGCTCAGTGTTATGTGGCAGCCTGTATGGGAGGGGAGTTTGGAGGAGAATGAATACTCATGTATGTGTGGCTGAATCTCTTCGTTTTTCACTTGAAACTATCATAATATTGTTAATTGGCTATACCCTAATACAAAATAAAAAGTTTTTAAAATCCCAGACTCAGTAGTTCTGGGATGGGCCTGAGATTCTGCATTTCTAAAAGTCTCTCACTTTATGCCAGTGATACTGACTCAGGTTGAACAAAAAGGCTCATTCCAGTTTCTTGTAGTCCTTGACTGAACAGTAAAAGAACCTAGGGAGATTTTTAACAATACCAGTGCCTGAGTCCTAGCTCAGACAACTGAATGAAACTTTTGGTAGGCATTTCAGGTCCAGGCATCAATATTTTTAGTTACCCCGGTGATGCAAAAATCAAGCCAGAGTTGAGAATAACTGAGACGATACCTGGTTTCTGTTCAAGCCCTATGAACGCCTTGGTAGACAAGGTATACTTTGTAAAACCATGTGTTCTATTGCAGAATGGGACAACCTGTCAATTACAGAAGACTGGATAAGAAAATGGATAATTTTTCAGATAGGGAATTCATGTTAGCGCTACATGTCTCACAGTAAAAAAGAGAAAAACAAGAAAATTGAAAAATGTAATTGAATACCACCAGGAGTTCCAAAGGGAGATGAAGAATCCATCCAAAAAAAAAAAAAAAATGGTTTGACTTGGTGCAAAGATTGTAACTTGAAGCAAAGAAAAGACAAAGGTCAAGGCCGCATTTAATTAATCATGGGAAAAGCCACATGTAATTAACAGCTGTGTGGGATAAATAACCATGTCTGTGTGCTTGTAAAGGTGAAATGGATTTTGCTTGAGTCTGGGCCTATGACCACAGGAGAATGTTCAGTCACTCTTAGTGGAGCTACCCAATCCTTTGGTCCCATAGGACAAAGAGTGCCCATACTCATAATTATAATTACAATTACCCTCTGTCCAAACTCTTGATTTAGTTTTCTGCCTGACACTTAGAACCTTCTGACATATCACAGTATATATTTCGTTTGTTTGCATTAAAATATAACAGGGGAAACTTTCCAGGTAAGTGCCTGGAAAAATGCCTTAGCACAAAATATGTGTCTTGGGTGAATATTGCTTGAAAAAGCAAATAAATGGTAGAAATATAGTTAGACTAGAACAACAAAATAGCAAAGGAAGAAGAGAGAATTAAAAAAATGTAATTTTAGAAGATCTAAAGATCCATTCTGACTCCTCCTACTGTCTAGAGTAATTTGTGGTGCTTTTATATGAAATCTCAGCCTTATAAACTGTTGTGTCTTGAATATCTTAAGCTGTTTACACCATGATGTTCTCATTAAGTAAAAAAATATACACTTAAAATTCTAAAAACCAATAGAATTTTATGAGTAAAATATTTCAAATATCATGCTAGGTACTTAAATGATTAAAGAATCCTAAATTCAACTGCAGAAAATTACTCTTGCATATTTGCAAGAGGAATTGAACACTTTCAAATTATTTTTTCTTTTTTTTTTTTTTTTTGCTTTTTCAGAGAACTCAGTTTCTGAATATATATTCTATTCTGTTCTTTGGAGCCTGATTTCACAATAAAATAGTGGCAGACTCTTATTCTGCATTCTGGAAAGAACTTAGTCTAAATTCATTCTGAGTTCTTAGAAGACTTTAAGGTTGGTATCAGTGAGAATCCAACAATGGGATGAAGAGATTGACACTTTTTCCATGTCTGTCCTTTTGGGTCAATACAATGGGAAGTTTTATTTGGGTGTGATCTGGGTATGAAGGAAAGTTTGTTCACTTAACAAATCTAGAAAGGGTATAGTCAAGTATATTCTGTGTTCTTTTTATCTTATGTATGACAGGAAATAAAAGAGGCAAAGGGACTGGCAACAGTAATGTGGTATGTGTTTATTCTTTGGTTTAATGGGATCTTTGTTAGTATAAAGCCTATAAGGGTCAGTTTAATTGATAATTTCCTGATGGTGTTTATGTATATTTTACTTTATTGGTTTTGTTTTCTTTCAATTTCCTATTCTTTAAAGAATGTATGGGAGGGAAATGTCTGATCACAGCAACTCTATTTACAGGCTTTAAAAAATATTTTATGGGCTCTTTAACAATATTTTGGAATTTGCTTTTGCCATAGTGTGTTTAGATAATTATAACTTCCTTTTTAATGCCTTATACCTTCATTCTGATTTTCTCGACTCTGCTCTATATTAACATTTTGGAAATCTAAATCAACAACAATTATTTATTTCTCAAAATACTGCTAAAAACAGATGACTTTATTTGTGTTAACTTGAGTTAACAGACACTTCAATCAAATTGTGAATTTTAGAGACAATATATTCTTAGATGTGTTTAATAATGTGGTTGAATCAATGGGAAAAAGGAGATGACTGCTTATAAAGAGAGGTCTGTTTCCCCTCCATTAAGTTTAATTGCAAACATTTCAGGCATAATGAATCACTGCTGACCGTAGGCCACTTCATTGTCATTCTGTGGTCATTGTGGCTGCTTGTGGGTGCAAGTTTTGTGTCTTCAATTAGTTGTGGTAAGAAAATTGTAAGCATAATTGTGAATATTGTTGGAGCCCTTTTGTAAGTTGCTCATGAAAAGAAAAAAGAAAAAGCAGATAACTTTTAGAGTCCTTTGGCCTACTAAAACTTAAAACTTTCTTTTTTTTTTTTTTGCTTCATGGAAGTTAAAAAAAAATGGTTCTTTTATTTTTGGTTCTCTGTATTAGTCTGGTGGAACAATCCAAAAAGCCATTTATGAGAAATTTTAAAATGTACTTTGAGAAAACCATCATAACTATATTTTAAAATTGTTTTGCAAAGCCCTGGGCAGTTCAAAGAGCCAAGCAAACAAAAGATATAAAATTGCTTTAGTTTTTCTCAGGCCTGTAACCATCAGAATAAAACAAAACTGACTGCTTGGGGTCGATTATAGAAATAATGCAGCCAGAGGTGCCAATATAGGGCAGAATTTACTAGAAGAGAGAAAGAAAGTCCTGGCCAGTGAGGTCATGTGTTCATGAGGTCATGCTACCTGCAGCATTGTGAATATGCAAATATTTTCTGAAAGAAAATATTTTAATCGATACTTAGTAGCTGGAGTCAAAAATTACGATAAACAGAGATAGATCACAACGGTGACAGACTCAGAATACATTTCCATCATGGTAGTTATAATTAAGAATTCAATTACAGTACCTATTTGGACTACATTCACTATGGTGAATTCAGTGTTTAAGCAAAGAAGGTAGAAAAAATTAGGGTTGAGCTGTGGGCTTATTTTTCTTTCTGACTGTGAATAGAGATAAGTGGTAATTCTAGGGTGTATATGCGTGTGTTAGTTGCTCAGTTGTGTCTGACTTTGCGACCCCGTGGACCCACCAGGCTCCTCTGTCCATGGGATTCTCCAGGCAAGAATACTGGAGTGGGTTACCATTTCCTCTTCCAGGGAATCTTCCCGATCCAGGAACTGGAACCCGTGTATCTTATATTGTGGGTAAACTGTTTACCGTCTGAGCCACCAGGGAAGCCCTGGGGTATGTGTGTGTGTATATATATATGCCAAAATACATATAAAAATCCCACACACAGATTGCTCTATATGTAAGTATGCATATAAATGAAAAGAAAACATAATGAAAAATAATGGGATATGAAAAGTAGCTAAAGTGGTTACTTGAAAGACAGGAGATTGGACAGGGAAGCTTTTGTTATACAATTTTAATATTTTACTAGAAGTCATGTACTGCTTTTGTAATTATTTTTTAAAAAATTAGTACAAGACAAAAAAAGAAAATAAAATTTAGGCCTTTGAGACAGAGGATGAAAAGCTAGAAGGTGATTAATCTTTCGAAGTTTCAAAGTAGGTAGAGTGGCTGGGGGCAGCAAATAGAAAAGTCAACAGTGTGAACTTAGTAAACCTGTTTCTCCTTCCTGGCCTTTGTGCCTGCTTGTTCCTTTGCTTAAAATGCTCATCACAGATAGTTAGAAGACTATTCCTTCACTTCACTTTTGTCTCTGATAAAATGTAGTTTCTCTGGATGGTCCTGTTTCATCTTTCCCAGATACATATTGCTGCTACCCTTCATCCATGCTATTGCCCTGAATTGGTTTCCTTCCTAGCATTTTTCACTGTATCTGACATATATTCATTTATTTTAACATTGATGTCTGTTCCCAGGGCTAGAATGTAAGCTCCACGATGGTAAAGCCTTTGGTTCTTTCTTGTCCCAGCACCAAGAACAGTGCTGGGCACATAGTAGACGCTGAAAACATACATATCGAAGAGGAAAAGGAATGTTATAGATTGTGTTGTATTATACACTCTTAGGAACAAAAACCAAATAAGATGGAACCTAAAACAGGATACCAAACATAATATAACCAACTGTCTTGAAAGTTAACTTGTCCTACTTACAAGTAAGCATTATATCTTGCATTTCATATCTCTTGGGTATTTGAATGTGTCTCTTGGTATTAAACAGAGAATTTAAAAGTGAAGTACAGAATATACAGAATAGAGGGAATTGTAGCTTAATGTTAAGTCTGGACTATCCCTTTCTAGTAAGGATGCTTTTAACATGTACTATAGTTCCCTAATTTCTCATTGTTTCTTCCTATGGCTATCATAGACAGTCTCAAAGAAGAAAATTATGGCCTGGGACTGTTGTTTTAGACTCAAAAGCATCTTATTACAGAAATACATACTTTAAAAATACTTCTCTGTCATGATGTTGAACTTAAATTTTTTCTTTACCCCATTTTCTATTAAAGTAATTATTTACTGAGTGTTCCTATAAGCACACAACACAGGAACGGACACATTCAAATTTGACATAAAATACTGTTTAGCTATTGTCCATATCTTCCAGAAGGAATGTGCTGTGTTTTATCCTGAATTTTACATTCCAAATAAAAGTCAATTGAAATTTTGTCTTAAGTTTACAATTGTTGGCTTTACAAATCTACTCTCCCTTATACACACTTGGTAATACAGCATCTGCAAGTTTTTAGAGCAAATAACACCTGCCTTGAGTATAATAAATGGTGAAGATAGAATTTTCTACACTTTCAACTAAAATGCAGATACTGGGAAGGATAGTTTATTTGACCTACAGTGCAAGAAAACTTGCAAGATACAGGTTTTAATTGGTCTCTCCTTGTGTATTTCAACATCACTACTGTAAAATTAATTTTGCTTTGTTGTTTGAATGACTAGATTTATCTGTAAAAGATGTACAAAAATCATGAAGTAAGCAGTGGATTTTAAATTGCAGAGTGCTTCAAATAAGCATGTGAGATACCATTAATGTTATAAATTCTAGACAGCAAAAGTAGAGTTTTAAACAACCTAATATGGTAAAGAAAGATAATGAATTTTAGGTATATACACATTTCTGACACTGAGGATAATCTAGGAAAAAATGTTTGCCTTAATTTCAGTAGCTAAAGGCAATGGTATGTATGTTTTTGTGTGTGTGTATTAATCACCATAAGGAATACGAACATAATCTTTATGTGACAGTTTAGAATTTTAGGATTACTCGACATTTTATGACCTCTTCCAGAATCATCACAGTGCTGGAAAGGTGTTTAAAAAATGTGGAATTATTTGTAAGAATGTAGAGCCCAGGACCCTGAAGTCTAGCATTCTGGGTTTTAAAAACATTTCTCTAGCATCCCAAATTTTGAGAACTAATTTTTGGCAATATTATGAAAGAGGCAATAATACAATAACCATAGTGATTATACCAATGTAACACTAATATCTAATATTTCAAATGTGTTTATCGTTTACCACTTTTCTTGGTTGCTCAGATGGTAAATAATCTGCCTGCAACACAGGAGACCCGGCTTTGATTCCTGGGTTGGGAAGATCCCTTGGAGAAGGGAATGGCAACCCACTCCAGTATTCTTGCCTGGAGAATCCCACAGACAGAGGAGCCTGGCGGGCTACAGTCCATAGGGTCACAAAGAGTTGGACATGACTGAGTGACTAACATACACACCTTTATAGACGTATTACACGTAGTAAGTCCTTGACTGAGTGACTGACACACACATCTTTATAGGTATGTTACATGTATTACATGCTAATTACATGTATTCACTCTTGGACTGAGTGACTAACACAACCTTACAGGCATGTTGTCTGTATTGAGTCCTTTACTAATTGCAGTTACCGTGTATGATGGACACTATTGCGGACTTCATTTACTGTTGAAAACAGGTTTGGCACAGAAAGGTTAGGTCATTTGACCACGTAGCACAGTGTGTAAGTGACAGAAGGCTGGAATGAGCAATGAAGCTACAGGAACATGTTTTCTGAGTCTGCCATGTGAACCTTTTAGAATTTCCTTGGGCCACATCCTTGTCAGGAACGGTGGGTCAGAGGTGAACACAGCACAGGCTGCTCCCAAAGGTCCTTAAAGTCCAGAGGGGAGACAGACAAACCCACTAAGCCAAAAGGAAATATAAGTATAAGATGACCAGGGAGGAGAGGAAAACTGTTAATTCCAGACACAAATCTTCACAGGGGAGGGGACTCAAACTTAACGACCGAGTGGAAATAGCAGATAAGATGGTAGCGATGTTCCCTACAGTATTGGCCATGTCTCCAAGGCCACAGAGCATTAGAGCATGGCGTATTTAGGAAAAAAGAACAATTCATTGTGCACCACTGCAGTGTGTAAGCTGGAGACAAGTGGGAGGCAGTGAAGCTGGAGGGGTAGGTCAGGACAGATCATGAAGAAAATGGCTTCCCTGGCCATGCCAAATAGATTTTGCCCCCTGAGTTGTGCAGGGCAAAACGGACACTAATGTATGCACTGGGGGAGTGGCCATGGACAGTATTGAGGGAAATCAAACTGTAAGATTTGCTACAAACTTAAACCAGTCTTCTCTAAAGCATTCAGAGGAGGACTAGCACCCACATGAAATATAGTTGAATCTGAGACCTGGTCAAGTCTGATTTGATCAAAATGAACCATTTTAAGGATAGAAAAGTAATCAGCTATGAAGTTCAGGGTTCATCCAGACTCTCCTCTCAGAATTCTTAAGAGATGTATCTATGTCCATAAAGTTGTCACTACTGAGGGCAGGGACTCTATCAGAAATAAGTTGCAGACTCAAGCCCTGACTTCAACAGGGCTGCCATGTGGCACACCTCTTGGCTTTTGCTATAGATACTGCATTTTGCTCTATCCCTCAAGAAGCTTGTGTGCTAATAAACTCAGAGAAAAGCTTGTCCTTAAGCTGGGCTTGGGCAGGATGGTTTGTCTAGGACGTCCTTATGGGTAGGAGGGCAACCACCAGGGCAAGCATCTCAGAGAAATTGCCAAAGCAAGTTTCAAGTAATGCAGCAAAGCAGACAGAAGCTGAGGACTCAGAAAGTGCTCCCGAAAGAGGGGACAAGTTAACAAATTGCCAACAAATTGAAGTATGGAGAAAAATCTATACAAATTGAAGAATAGAGAAAAATCTATACAAGCAGGAAGGCAAACTTTAGAGACTCCTGAGAAAATGATTATGGATGAGTTGCTGGGGAAAGAATAGTGAAAATAAGCAGGCTTGCTTAAAAAAAGCCTCATCGGGAAACTTCCCTGGCAGTACAGTGGTTAAGACTTCACCTTTCAATGCAGGGCCTGCAAGTTCAATCCCTGGTGGGAGGAACTGAGATCCCACATACCTTGTGACGAAAAAACCAAAACATAAAACAGAAGCAGTATTGCAACAAATTCAATAAAGACTTTAAAAATGGTCCACATCAAATAAATAT
Source organism: Cervus canadensis (assembly GCF_019320065.1). Taxonomy (NCBI): domain Eukaryota; kingdom Metazoa; phylum Chordata; class Mammalia; order Artiodactyla; family Cervidae; genus Cervus; species Cervus canadensis. Next base: position 90,344,555 of record NC_057391.1, on the reverse strand, counting down.
TTTTTAGAAAATGTTAAAAACCGATAGGAAAAGAGAAGAAAGTTATTAAGCAAGAATTTTTTAAGGATATGGTATATCTGGTAATGTTAATGTGGAAAATGACCAGGGATGTTCCTGACTTTCTAAACTAATCATCTGATAAATCCTTGGGCCTTCCCCGATGGCTTGATGGGTGAAGAATCCGCCTGCAATGCTGGAGACACAGGAGATGCGGGTTCAGTCCCTGGGTTGGGAAGATACCCTGGAGGAGGAAATGGCAACCCACTCCAGTATTCTTGCCTGGAGAGTCCTATGGACAGAAGAGCCTGATGGGTTACAGTCCAAAGGGTCGGACAGAGTCGGACATGACTAAGCTCGCATGCACGCACATTAAGTCCTTAGCTGAGATTCAATCCTGGGCAAATTTGATGGCAAAGCCTACCCTCTTGCAATTTTAGCGACTTAATCAATTAATTCTGCAAACCCTAGTGTAATTATGACTCATTCATGCAGGAGGCCACAGCATTTCCTCAAGGGAGGGCTCTTCCATCTAAGCTACTTTGCAAGATTTGGAGTAGGTGTGTTCCTGTACAGACAAAGGTGAAGTGGTACACATGATCGGCTCATACTTGAAAAATGCCCTATAATGTTCTTCCTTACAGGTACATTTTAAAAATTGAATATTCCTGGAGTGGACAGTTTTCATTTGTTGACTTTTTTATGGATGCAATTGATTTCGATTCAGAATAGCAAAAGTATTGTGTTTATCTCTAAGGGCAATTATAAACACTGATGATACATATTAATAAATACTTTTTTTTAAAAGTGTGTTGGCTGGCAACTGAGGAAATCTCTGAGTTTATACTTGACCTTAACTGCTTTTCAGAAGTGCAGAGTCAATCATGTAAGAAAAGATTATAAGCATATCTTAAGTACCTGGGTAAGTGAGCAGAAAAGTACCTGATAACTTTTAGTGTCAGCCAGTGCCGTGTAAAGTGAAGAATGAAACAGCTCAGCTGTATGTGTAAAAAGAGGTCTCTGAGGTATTGATTCTCGTTCTCAGCCCGTAGATCATGCTTGTAGCGTTTGCCTTGCAGCTGCTGAGTCTGCCTTCTCACCTATATTGTCTTTCTCTATCATTACACCACTTGGCCCAGCAGAGTGGATCAAGGAATGTGTTTTAAAATGGGCACAATTTTTTCCCAGTCCTTTCATCTTCCCATAACTATGTACATGGGACAACACAGCATGAGATATTGTCAGGAAAGGCACTGGAATGCAAATCAAGCATCACCCTCAGGGCAAGAGATGGGTTACACGCAGACACCTGTGATGGTGTGGGCAATCCTGGTTTTTGCATTTTGAGAAGATAAAACGTTGGAAAGATGTGCAGAAGAAGTGCACAGTGCACAGGATGTAAGATGGGAAAGAGGATGCCGCTCTGCAGCATTAAAGGGACTCTGTGGAGGTGACAGTTAAACATGCATAATTAGTTATTGAGATTGTACATGAAAAAAAGTCTTCATAATTTTCTGTAGTTATTATTTGTGTACTCTTAAATAAGAATTGCGTGCTAGTCACTCAGTCGTGTCCGACTTCGTGACCCCCATGGACTGTAGCCGGCCAGACCTCTCTGTCCATGCAATTTTCCAGGCAAAAATACTGGAGTGGGTTACCATTTCTTCCTACAGGAAATTTTCCCAACTCAGAGATCAAACCCAATTCTTTTGTGTCTCTTAAATTGGCAAGCGGATTCTTTACCACTGACTTACCTGGTAGGTCATAAATAAGATATTACGTCCGCATTTGTGTCTTCCAACAAGCCTGTAAGATAGGGTCTAATTGTTTCTCTTTATAGGAGCAGGGATTGGACCCTGAGATGTGGCAAAACTGGCTACATTCCTGGGACTAGTCAGTCCTTGAACTCAGGCTGGCTGAATTCACAAATTTTTAAAATCAAAATCTGAGGGAAAAATTGCAAGTTTAATCTAAAATGAGAGTATGTGACATTAAGTATAAGTCCGTGGAAATACTTTTTCCAAGTATTTTTCCTTTGGGCTTCCCTGATGACTCAGTTGGTAAAGAATCTGCCTGCAATGCAGGAGACCCTGGTTCAATCCCTGGGTCAGGAAGATCCGCTGGAGAACGGACAGACTACCCACCCCAGTATTCTTGGGCTCCCCCTGTGGCTCAGCTTGTAAAGAATCCGCCTGCAATGCGGGAGGCCTGGGTTCAATCCCTGGGTTGGGAAGATCTCCTGGAGAAGGGAAAGGCTTCCCACTCCAGTATTCTGGCTGGAGAATCCCAGGGACTGCATAGTCCATGGGGTCTAAGAGTCAGACACAACAGAGTGACCTCACTTTCACTTGGAAATACTAGTCCACATAGGAAAGAGGAAATGCAAGTGAGTCTGGAAAGGTTTAGACAGTTTTGTTCCATGTCCTCTAATATAGTTTGGCTCTGGGTTTGTATTTAGTGGAACTAACGCCCCCCCACCGCCCCGCCCTCCTGTCCGCTGTCTCCCTGTGGCCTTCTCCTTGAGCGCCTCTCTGCAGCACCACAGTGCCGGTGCTTCTGAAACAACCTGCAGAGCCTTTGGCTTTGAAAACTGAGACTCTTAAGCCGTAACTGAGGTACTGTTTGTGGTACGATTAACCCAATGAGTCACTACCTATGATGGTAGAGGAAAAGAACATGAGGCCAGGAGGTGGGAGTAGAATATTTGCTAAGAAATTCCTTTAGCCCCAACAACAGTTTTTTTTCTAGGCATATAAGATAAAAATTAAAATGCAGGTGTTCCTGAAATTTACAATATTCCAAATCAAACTGTTATGATAGTGCAGTTATACAAACGTATTGGTTTTGGACTTGTAGTGATTACCCAGAGCAGAATCAAAGACCTTGAAGAATTTAAACCAGTATCATGGATTTTTTTATCATTATTATTTTCATTTTTGAATCTTTGTTCTGTTTCGGAAAATACTGATGTGTAAGTCCAAATGGTTTCCAGTGTGCAAAGCTATGGAAAGTAATATGTTGGGAAAGTTTGCTTTAATTAATTAATTACATTTTGGTGGGGATTTGCTGGTTTGAAACTTTTTTACTTCCTGAGGATGATTAAGAATGAAGATGATGAGAGAACACATTATATATCTTGATTATAACATTAATATAGTAACTATAATATATTTATAAAATTACTTATGAAATCAATGATAAATCATAACAATAGGTAATAATATACTTAAAAAGTATTGCAAATGGTTAACAAAATGATGAAGCCCATCCCTAGTCTTCATGTGAACTCCAGCAGTTCAGTCAAGCTTTTCAGTGTTGAGAGATGGAAGGTTAAGAGCACAGGTTGAAAGATGGGAGGTGATGCAGTTAGATGCTTATTATGTCAAAGCACTGAGGTCACACATTTCTGCTGAAATAATTATAGCTCACATTTAATAAACCCTTGCTATGTGTAACACTCTGGATTATTCAGTTCTCATGATGACTCCATAAGGTGATACTCTCATTATCTCTGTTTTTAACAAAGAAGGAAATTTAGCTTATCATTAATTAGAAAATTAAAAATTAATACTAATTAGCCTAAGCAAGTTAGGCCAAGTTGGGACATAAAGTTTTCAGGGGCCTGATTACAAATTCATATTCTGAATTACGAGGGCTATAATACAGAGACACCATATATTAATTAAAAGAAGAAAATCAGTTTATGAAATAAACATAATCTAAATCATAAACATAATCTAAATACTAAGTTCTCAAATCGGCTAACCAACTAAATATATATGTATGAGGGGATAGGTGGGATTGAGAAGGGTTGCTGCTGCTGCTAAGTCACTTCAGTCGTGTCCGACTCTGTGCGACCCCAGACGGCAGCCCACCAGGCTCCCCTGTCCCCGGGATTCTCCAGGCAAGAACACTGGAGTGGGTTGCCATTTCCTTCTCCAGAGGATCTTCCCAACTCAGGGATCCAGCCTGCATCTCTTGAGTCTCTGGCATTGGCTGGCAGGTTCTTTAACATTGGCGCCACCTGGGAAGCCTATGGATAAAGGATAAATGTCTCCAAATGTTCCAATATAACTCATGGTCCAAGAAGAAAGTAATTCATATTAGAGTGTTATTTGAAACATTTCAAAAAGAAAAGGATAAGAAAGTATCAGTGGAGTAAGATTGCTTGGTAAAAATGAATCTTTGTGGTTTTGGGAGTGATAATGACATATATTGCTTAGTATTGAAAATATCATATATATAATGCATTTGGGGATGTTTTTCAAGTGATATAAATAAAAAATAGTGTGTGATAAAAGATCAATTAGAACTCCATCCAATTTATGCAACAGTAGCTCTATAGTTACTGCTAACCCATTTTAAAATACAGTGCTCAGATATGCCCAGGGAAGATTTATTAGTTACAGAAAATATGTTGTTGCAACCACTGATACCTTAGTAGTGGGTGATAAAGTAGCTACAGATAGAATAGAATTAATTCAGAAACTGTTAGCTTTTCTTGGGTATCAAGTGCAGCTGACTGGGCAAGTTCTGTCTTAATTGCTCCAGAGCTGTTTTATAGCAGTCTTTCAAGTCAGCATACACTTGGCTGGACCTGGACACAGGCAGCCATAAACTCAAATGATTCAACTCTCTTCTTTTCTAAACTAGTGTTGTTGAAATTACTGATCACCATGCAGAAGGCTGTACAGCCAGTTTAGGTGATCTTATCTATCATTTCTAATTGAAACAGATATGAAAGAATTGGCAATGTCCCAGTGCATTTCATTGACTATGGGTAATGGTTTTATAAAGACTTCTGAACATAGAGGTATATGCAAGGGGTTAGCAATGTAGAGACATGGAGATTTGTGTATGGTTCATAAGTTAAAAGGACTGTATTTGTGACTGTGAATTGGAGACTAAAAGTTGGATAATACTGCCTTAGGCACAGTTGTGTAAAAACTGATAAAACTTGCACTGTGGTCTCCCTATAATTTAGGGGTCTCCCTAGTCCAACTCTTAGGACTCCTATTTCAGAACATAGTTTGTTCTACTTTCTGTGTTTGTAGAGCCCATTATACCCTCCTGCAATGTAAAATTCATTCTGGTGTTCACTTAGGGGAGCTTTCCATGTCATCTCTTCATTGATTGGTCCAGATTCTATGCTGCTTCTGAATTAATTTTCTTCATCCACATCTCTCTTAATACTACTTATTGATACTCGATACTTTCACTCTTTTTTTCAGTTCAGTTCAGTTCAGTTGCTCAGTCGTGTCAGACTCTTTGCAACCCCATGAACTGCAGCACGCCAGGCCTCCCTGTCCATCACCAACTCCTGCAGTCCACCCAAACCCATGTCCATTGAGTCGATTGTGCCATCCAACCATCTCATCCTCTGTCATCCCCTTCTCCTCCTGCCTTCAATCTTTCCCAGCATCAGGATGTTTTCCAATGAGTCAGCTCTTCGTATCAGGTGGCCAAAGTATTGGAGTTTCACCTTCAACATCAGTCTTTCCAATGAACACCCAGGACTGTTCTCTTTTAGGATGGACTTGTTGGACCTCCTTGCAGTCCAAGGGACTGTCAAGAGTCTTCTCCAACACCACAGTTCAAAAGCATCAATTCTTCGGTGCTCAGCTTTCTTTATAGTCAACTCTCACATCCTTACATGACCACTGGAAAAACCATAGCTTTGACTAGATGGACCTTTGTTGGCAAAGTAATGTCTCTGCTTTTTAATATGCTGTCTATGTTGGTCATAATCTGGCATAAAACTGTTCTTCAGCAATTGGCCCTTGCCAAGATATTGAGAGTCCCTTGGACTGCAAGTAGATCCAACCAGTCCATCCTAAAGGAAATTAGTCCTGAATATTTATTGGAAGGACTGATGCTGAAGCTGAAACTCCAATACTTTGGCCACCTGATTCGAAGAACTGACTCATTGGAAAAGATCCTGATGATGGGAAAAATTGAAGACAGGAGGAGAAGGGGACAACAGCGGATGAGATGGTTGGATGGCATCACCGACTTGATGGACATGAATTTGAGCATGCTTCCAGAGTTGGTGATGGACAGGGAAGCCTGGGGTGCTGCAGCCCACGGGGTTGCAAGCAGTCGGACATGACTGAGTGACTGAACTGAACTGAACTGAATGTTTTGAACCTCATTCCCTACTGTAACTATACAAGGACCTAGGATTTTGCAGAATCAAAACACTTACTGGATCCAGGTTGCATGAGCACCTTTCACACCTTTGGGTTTAGACACAGTTCTATCTTCATTTACTGTTTATTCCTCTCTTTGTAAACCTTAAACCTTCCGTTTGTTCTCTATTTACACTCACCACCCTGTAGGATCTTCTTTGATGCCCCTGAGCCTTAGCAAAGTGGTTTGTCTTTCCTGCCTTCATAGTTTTCTTCAACAAGCCTGTCTCTCCTATTGTATCTTATATAATGTTTCATTCCAAATTTCTAGCAGAGTACTTGGAATATAGTGAGATTAATTGCAAGGCACATCAGGGCTTCCCTGATGGTTCAGCAGGTAAAGCGTCTGCCTGCAGCGCATGAGACGCGGCTTCAATCCATGGGTTTGGAAGAGTCCATGGAGAAGGCATTGGCAACTACTCCAGTATTCTTGGAAAACCCCATGGACAGAGAAGCCTAGCAGGCTACCGCCCAATGGGTCACAAAGAGTTGAACACAATGGAGTGACTAAGCACAAGATTAATACTACTTACATATATTTGTCAAATGAATAAATGCCAATAAACATGGAAATACATATTACATAGAGACATCGTTAATATATTCTGGGCATACTTGATGGTTGCTTCCTTTTTTTCTAAAACTGAACAACCATTAATTAATATACCAACACTGCACAATTGGAAATGGATTTCTACATGATATAGTGAAATCATCATCATTTAGTAGACATGAGTCTTTGAGCCCTGCAAAGAACTGCTTGCATAAGCTGTTCTTGATGAGTTATTATTTTAGTCTACAGAAAAATAGAAGGAAATGATCTGTTTGTGTAATTATGAATAATTTCTATACCATGTTTGTTTGTGGTATTTTGTGAGGAGGAGAATAAGAAATAATGTTATAGGGACAACAGTAGAGACAATGGGAAAGAGACTGTAAAAAGAAGACAAAAGTGTTCTTTTCTTTTCCCCCCATCAACAATTTTGGTTCAAAGAACATTTGTTGCCTCCCAAGAAGTGTAAAATAAGATTCAAGGCTCAAAAATTTACTGGTCTTTATTCATCGTTGAGATGTATTCATCTTAAAGTAACAGGGCTATAAATATAAACTCAAAGTTGCTGTTTTCAATTTCTTAAAACAAGCCAAACTGAATTAAAATGGGGGATATGCTCCATTTTTTAAATGCAAATAAAATAATTACCCAAGACAGATTAAAATTTTGATCTTTATGATTTTGTAGAAGTGCTCTCATCCTCCTTGTGGAATAATAACGTTTTCCTTTTCCCTTTGAATGTGCACCATAAATTAGATAATTTTTCTTGGCATGTAGTTTTTCAGTCACACTACTGTTGTAATAGATAATCAGAGGAGGATTGAATCCCTATCTTCCAAATGTAATCATAAGTAGATATTTCACACTAATGTTGGCAAGTGTGACCTGAAATATTGGACACATGTGTAACATAAAGAGATTAAGCTGACATTTGTGTTTCTGATAGTGAGGTGTGGATTCCAGAGACAACAGAGAGTTGGAGGGTGGTGGATTGGCTGTCAGGGTTCAGAGGGAGTGGAGTGAGAGGGGGGCCAGTGGACTAAATTTTATAAAGCCTTCTTTCATTATTTCCATGGTGCTAGACAGTGTATTATGATGTATTTCCATTAATTAATTTTAAAGGAAGGAATATAATGGGTGTTGCTATGGGTCATGACTCCCTTAAAATAACCCCATGAAGTACTCTTACAATCTTTTAATAGTGCATGGAGCATCCCTGGTGTGTGTGGGAAGGTGAACAGTATATGAATATTCCTCAATAAGCATTTCCCACCCTGTGTTTAATATACTGCTCCCTTGGGTGCAAAATGAAATCCCTGTAGATAGGGACTCCACCCTCCTCCCTGCTGTCTCAAGTGACTGGCTGTCAACGGCCAGGTGTGTAGGTGTGACACCATCCTAGATTGTTCATCCTCCAGCTGACCTGTCAAGCAACCACAGACACGTGGTCATGGTCAGGAGGTACCAGCTGAGCTGGCTCAGTCCAGAAGAATCATCCAGTCAACCCAAAGAACTCTGAGTCAAACACAGTGGTAGTTTTAATTCACCAGGATTGAGTGTGATTTGTTATAAAGCAAAAGCTAACATAATGAGGATTTGTGGAAAAATAAAAACTAGTCCTACTATAACCACTTCCATATAAATATTAAACTCAAAGAAGTTATTTTAAAATGGACATTCCTACAAACTCTATCAATAAGATGCCTCACTTGTTTGGCAGAAGAAGAAAGACTAGACATTGCTTTGGTATAGTTGAGTTGGGTAATGAATCATTTTTTTTTATACCCCAAAGGTGGTATTTGAGTGACAGATGGAAAACAGGTCACAATTTAAATACTTTAGAAGTTGAATTAGAATAGATGGAAGCCAGGGTTTCTCTTAAATGCTGACATTACAAAATTTGCCATGAGCGTATAAAGTTGGGATAACAGCAGTGGGACTGCCATTTTAGAATGTTCTGTTTGATCCATGACTCAAATGAATTTTTGATTTTGTAAATTACATGAGGGTTATGGCTGAACATAAGATGATTTTAATATCATTGGATGGCATATTTTGATACATAGAGTGACAAACACCATATTATTTTGCTTAAAATTCATTGAGAGTTTTGCTGAGAAAAGTTTTGGCCTCCAAGTATATTCCGATGAATGACTCTAATCCTGTGCTAATCTGATACTTGAAGCTGAATTGCTGATATTATAAAAATTTGCTGCCTGTGCTGCCACTGTTGCTGCTTGCTTCTGCTAAACCAGATGTCTATTATCCATCCTGCCACCTACACATTGAACTGCTAAGCTCAGGAAAGGAAAAATGAAATTGCTTTTTTTGTGTTGCCCTTACATTGAAGGATCCCTAAGATGTAATGCTGAAGCAGATTTTTATCATAATGTAATTTATTGTAACATATTCACTTGTCTTCTAATGTTCCTCTAGTCCGTCTGAGTACTGATCTGCCGTGCCAACGGCAATGTGGTTCGGGCTGTAATGTTGTGGCTTCCCCATCAGAAAATCGTGTTTGCCGTTCTCGTGCCTCTTGTAAGCAGTTTGTCCAGTCCACTCCAAAGTGCCATCTGCCAGTGCGGGCACTGCTATTGAAATGAGAGAGTTTCCCATCATTTACTAGAAAAGGAATCGTGGACATATTAACAACAATACAAAGGACTGAAGGGTTGAGAGTGAAGTCTGTCTGTCTCTACTGCAATTATAGGAAGACCTTAAAACAGCCTCAAATCTACACAGATCCAAAACAGATATTAGTCAAATGATACTGTTATACCTTAGGATGTTTTCCTCTTTCTCTCAAAGAACAGCTTCTTCTTAGTCTGGATCTCCACTTAAGGGGACCCAGATTCATCTAATCTTGGCTGTATCTTTTCTTGAGCTTTTGCTAAGTGTCTCACATATTCCTCTTAAGGTGATTTTTAAACATGTACAGAAGTCCTGGATACTCCTTTTCTCAAGAGGTGCAACTTAACTCCCCTATTTAAGACACAGGCTGGCCTGAGTAACTTACTGACAGCTAGTAAAGAGGATGTGAGAGAAATGATGGTATGTGACTTCTGAGACAAAGTCACAAGGAGCATTGTGACTTCCTTCTTGTCCTTTTTCGGCTAAATTCCTCCTGGAGAAGCCGGTGCCATGTTGAAAGGATGTCAAGGATGCTGGCCTAGTCCAGTGCAGAGCACATTTGGCAAGAAAAGGAGGATTCCTGCCAACCGCCATGTGAATGGACCATTTTGGAAGCATATCTCCTGGTTCTAGTCATGCCTTAGACGACTGCAGCTCTGACCAAGATCTTGACTGCAGTGTCATGACAGAATCTAAGCCACAACCACTCAGCAAAATTGCCTCTGACTTCCCGAACCACACAGAGAGTACAATATAAAACATGTTTATTTTAAACTATTATGTACAATTTTAGGGCAGTTTTAAAATTCAGCAGTTGATAGTACACCCAGCAAAGCAATTAATGAACTCAGTAAAGCTATCAAAAAAAAAAAATATTTCTGAAATGTTGATTGTCAATACCTTTCCTTTAAAAAAAAAAAATGGGTAGTTTGTCTGAAATGTCTTTTCATCTGTAATGTTCTTTTCCATCTATAAAATGTAGTAAGGGTATTTATTTTAGGGAAATTATAAATTTTATGATATAGGCAATTTGGAAAAAGGCTTATTGTATGACTGAGATTATAACATAACGAATGGGATCTGGTTGCACATTATATAAATACACGTACTGCTGTTGTTGTTCAGTTGCTAAGTTGTGTCCAACTCCTTGTGACTCTATGGACTGTAGACTGCCAGGTTCCTCTGTCCATGAGATTTCCCAGACAAGAATGCTGGAGTGGGTTGCCATTTCCTTCTCCAGGGGATATTCCTGACTCAGAGATTGAACCCATGTCTCCTGCATTGGTAGGCAGATTCTTTACCAGAGTCACCAGGGAAAGCGTGTACAGTTAGATATAAAATATGTAGGTATTTATATATTAAATATGTAAGAAAGGCTTCCCTGGTGGGCTCAGACAGTAAAGAATCTGCCTGTAATGTAGGAGACTCTGGTATGATCCCTGGTCAAGAAGATCCCCTGGAGAAGGGAATGGCTACCCACTCCAGCATTCTTGCCTGGAGAATTCCGTCAGTGGAGGAGCCTCGTAAGCTATAGTTCATGGGGTGGCAAAGAGTCAGACCAACTGAGTGACTAACACTTTCACTTTCATATATGTAAAGAGGTACCTGACCTAGGGTTGTATTAGTGCAAACTTGCTGGCCCATGAACATCTTTTCACCTGTATCTCCATTTGGCATGTGAGGACATGTTTTCCTTTCAAATTTGGAAAGGAAAACAGTTCAGGGTTGGGAGATGATGCTAGTAGAGGAACCCTGCATAAGATGTGGAAAACTGTGTTCTATGGCCGTCTTGGGTAGGGCTCAGTTACATATGGCAGAGAAGGCAGAACAAAAGCTGATGTAAGAAAGATTATGTCAGCGACGCTGATCGTCACCTGTGTCTGTGTCAAGTCCCATGAAATAGGACACTTAATTAGAGAAGAGGCCATTCTCCTATTCTTTCCTGTAAACCATCGATCTCTTTTACTTCTAGGTACTTTGGGATACATGGAAGATGCCTTATGCCACCTGGGTTAGCATCCTTAGGATAAAGAAATGGAGGACGTGTAATGGGCAGTGGCAGGAAGGCTCCAGCATTTGGCTTCACAGGCACATCAGGGGACAAGGAGACATAAAAGTAAAAGGTGAAGAACAGGGCCCAGTCTCTGGGCTGCTGTGTGGTGACTGTAGTGGACAAGCTATTTGCTCATATGGGACCCTCTTTTGAGGATGCTTAGAAAAGTTGGGGTATTCTTAAATAATTTGGAATCCTGTGGATGAGTGAAAAGTGCAGTTATTCATAGCCACAATGTGGGTGGTTTGGGACATATATTAATGTCAACTTAAAGAAAATGCACAACGTTAAGAGCTGCAAGTTACATTTTGTTTGGGGCAAAATGAAGACTACAGCCTGGGAGACAGCATTTCAGATAGCTCTGAGAAACTGCTCCAAAGAGGTCGGGAGAAAAGATGGTATATACGTAAAGATTATATAAAGATATAAAGATCATATAAAGGTATATATGAAGATTTGGGTGAAGGGGGAGTACATGCAATCAAGCACAGATTTTTTTTTGTAGAAAGTTTCTGCTAGTCTCATGAAGCTTCTGCTAGTCACAAGAAACACTCATCACCAGGAAGGATTTTAGCACTTTTCTAGATTTGGGGAGATAGAAGAACTGGGCTCATACAATCAGTTAGAGATGAAAACATCTAGGTATCTGAGGACCTGTCTTGCCAGTTTTTCTCTGGGCGCAGAGTCTGTCATGTATGCGCTCCCCGTTTCAAGGGGCATTGAAGGTCAGTAGCTGTAGCAGCACGTGGCTTAATCCTTGTAGAGGTAGATAGGGAGATGGCGAGTGGCAATTTGTAGTTGACGTTAGTCTTGATAAAATGTTTTGAACTTCTACATAATCTGTTCCTTTTTCCTCCTTTCTTTGCTCTCTCTCCCCTGTTTTCCTCTCCTCCCTACCCTTCCTCTCTTACTTCTTATCTTTGTTTTCCTTCATTCTTTCCTCTGCCTAACTCCCTTCTTTTCTTGCTTTCTCTTTTTTATTCTACAATTTAATTACTTTTACATCTAGAATCTGAATGCACTGGCTGAGTTAGATCTTTGATTTCAATAGTCTTTTTTTTTTCTTTTTTTTTTTTTTGATATGGGCTTTTTGCCACAGACACACACACACACAAACACACACACATGCACACATCCTGTTTTATGTTAGACACTTTAATCTATTTCCTAACTCTGCTAGGGGTGCTTTTGACCTAACTTGCTTTTGATAGTCTATCAAGCATCCTTGGAATTTAGAAAATTTGGAATCTAGGTGCCAGATTCCAGTCAATGGGGGAACTGAGTATTGCCTTGAAGACTTCATATTGCTGCAGGTTGAAACTTGGTTACGTTTTGACAGCCAGGTGCAATATTTCTTCCTTATTGCATGGCTCATAGTCACTTAATAGTGCATTGTTTTCCCACGTAAAACTCAGTGGAGGTGCAACATCTGGTTTCTAGTGAAAAAACCAATTTAATTTACCCAAATCCCTGGTGTGATTTACAGAGCACCAGTGAAGGTGGACTGCTCTGACACATTGTGGCATACTGACTGACTGTGTCTGCATTGGCAAGGACTGCTAAATGGCTCATTTACAGCAATCAAGGAATCTTTTATTCAGTACCACCCTAATAGCCAAAATGTTTATATTTCTAAATGAAAACCTTTTCCTTGGGTGAAAACATTTTCAAAAAAGTAAATGCTTTGGTCATGAAAGGCAAACACAGTGTTTTCCTTTGATTGGTGGAAATGGTGAAATGTTTTCCAAATATCCTCAAATCTTATGAGGAAAATGCAGCCATTTGATAAATTCCTGACTCCAAACACCATCATTTGTAAGATGTCAAGCAATCAAATTTCTAGTCAAACAAGCTATCAGTTCTTGCAGTGGGATAGTTGGATTTTTGAAAACACATCCAAATTACAATGCTGATGTGAAGAAAATTATCAGGGTGATTAAGATAAACCCTCATATATATGTACTATTTTTATAGACGCTAACAAAGCATAATTTAAGTGACTCTTTTTAAACCATGAATCTTTTCCTTTGAGACAGTGAACTCAGATTTTGAGGTAATTCATATTTAATTCACATTTACTGAACATCCACTACATAAAGTGGTAGGTACAATCAAGGAAAAAGTCAGAACTTGGTGGCGGGCTATGGACATGTCATTGCCATAATATATATATGTTTTTTCTTTTTAGGCTGCCCCTCGTGGCATGTGGAATCTTAGTTCCCTAACTAGGGGTCAAACCCTGCAATGGAAATATGGAGTTTTAACCACTGGATCAGCAGGGAAGTCCCATCATCCTTTTAACTTTTCCAAAAATAGGTGCATGAAAGAATATAAGTATTACTACTAGGTTTTATTCTTGTTGAGTTTTTCATAACATAATCAGTGAATTCATAGTGAGCTAAGCAAAATAAAACTGAACTTTCTACAACAAATGTAAATGAATGAATGAGATTTCTATAAAATATCTAAAGCTGTTTTCTTAGCTTTAAATGATACATAACAATAAATCATTGTAGTAAAGTTAGATGGTCACATGAAAACTTCATATAAACTTTACATTTTTAGGATAGAATACAAATAAATCTCACATGAAGTAACCTTGGCACAGTGGCTAATTATATTCTTAGTGACATCAGGGTATCTACTAAGAAACATTTTTCAGATTTTGCTCTTGTCTGTATATCAACTCAGAATGTCCATAAGTGTATTCCATTTTCATAGTCTTGTGTCAGTCTAAAATTCATGTCTTTGGCTTTTAAATTCAAGAATTAATTTGAAGGATTCAAACTTGATAATTTTCAAATTCTACATCTGTTATAAATTATTATAGGTGCTGTCATATAAATTGCATGAAGTAACTCTTTACAACCTCCCCAGCCCATAATATTATTATTGTTTTGTAACAAGATGAATCATGGCAGACTACATGCAACTGCATTGGAAATTTAATAAAAGTGATGAATACTTGCTTCTTCTGATTATCTACATTTGCTGTAATAACAAACTATGTTTTTTAATCTGACTCTTTATTAAATGCAGTGTTCTACTCCTCCCTTCAACAAAATTATGTTTCACCTCATTACCCATTTTGAGTCTGGGTTTTCTTATATTTAAATTCCAATACAATTTCTAACCTTGTATGATGTTTATGAATATTAAATGTCACAAATGTGAAAATTCTTGGAACTTATTAGCTACATACTTAAAGATTATGGGGCTAAACAAGAAGATACACAAGGTGATATTTCAGGTTATTTTTACACTATGCATGTGGACATACATAGATCATTTCCTGGAAATGCTTGTGAAAGTTACATAACAGGTAATGCGGTAGTAACTTCATGGTGACTTGTCTGTTCTATTTTGCTCTTATTTTGATTTGATTACCCTGATTTAAGTTACTCACAAAATAACCTTCACTTATTCATTCAACACACATTTTATGAGGGTCTTTTATGTTGCTGGTACATTTGTAGAAGATGATAAAAAATAATGCACCAAAGAAATGAAGTTCTTGTCTCATAAATTTATATTCTAGTGATGTAGGAAAAGATAACAAACAAAGGAACACATAATACAGCAGGTGGTAATAAGTAGTTACATCAGTCAAGGTTCTCCAGAGAAATAGAGCCAACAGGGTGTGTGTGTGTGTGTGGTATGTGAAGAAGAAGATTTTAAGGGATTTTTAAGAAGATCCAACCAGTCCATCCTAAAGGAGATCAGTCCTGGGTGTTCATTGGAAGGACTGATGCTGAAGCTGAAACTCCAATACTTTGGCCACCTGATGGGAAGAGCTGACTCATTGGAAAAGACCCTGATGCTAGGAGGGCAGGAAAAGACCCTGATTGAGGGCAGGAGGAGAAGGGGACGGCAGAGGATGAGATGGTTGGATGGCATCACTGACTTGATGGACATGAGTTTGAGTAAACTCTGGAAGTTGGTGTTGGACAGGGAGGCCTGGCATGCTGCGGTTCAAGAGGTCGAAAAGAGCCGGACACGATTGAGCAACTGAACTGAACTGAAGATGATTTTTATATCCCTTAAATATTTTTAGGGGTTGGCTCACTTGATTTTGGGGTCTGGCCAGACTATTGGTAGGGCAGGAAATTCAGGTAGGTGTTGATATTGCAGGCTGGGACTGAAGTCTGTAGGGCACACTTATTCTGTGTTCTTGACTTATAGCAGAAATCCTTTTTTTCCAGGAAAACTCATGTTTTGCTCCCAAGGCTTCTGGTTAATCTACATTATCAAGGGTAATCTCCTTCACTTAAAGTCAACTGACTTTAGATATTAGTCACATCTGTAAGATACATTCATGGCAACAGCTAGACTGGTGTTTACCAAACAGCTGGGCACCATAACCACCCAAGATGACACATAAAATTAATCATCATAGTAGTATTTAAAAAAGTAAAGCAAAATAAGGAGATGAAGTGATAGGGAAAGTAAAGTACTATTTCAGACAGGCTGATTAAGGAAGACTTCTCTGATGTTCAGTGTTCCGACTACTTAACACAGAAGGAGCTACATTCAAAGGCCTAAAGGTAGGAGCACATTGGCATGGTTTATGACCAGCAAAGAGAAATTCTCAGTTAAGAATTAATGACAGAAGAGGAGGTGATATGAACATGCGGCAAGATAATTATTCTAGGAGAAATTGTGTAAGACCTTTTAGGCCTAGTAGAAGTTTTTATTCTTAGTGTGATAAGGAGCCAATGGAAGGTGTTAGACAGAGGAGGAATATGGTTTGCAGTATTTCAATGGTATGAATTAATGGCCTTAACAGAAATGATTGCCAGTGGTAATTGATAATTAAGTTATGTGGCATGAGAAAAGAAGCAGGCAGTCAAGGATGACCCCAAATGTTTTGTTGACCCAAAATTGCCAGAAAAATGAGGCTGCCATTTATTAAAATAGCAAGCTAAGACAGATCTAGTTGGGGTGGGGGCAAATAAAGAGTTAGCTTGGGAATGTTTCTTAAGTATCCAGAGAAGATGTTCAGTAGGAAATAAGGGGTAGTTATAAGAGACAGATTTAGAGATATCTTAATGTATTGATGGTGTTTAAAACCATGAGAGTGCAATAATCACTTGTGGAATTAGAAAAAGGAATTTAAAGAAGTAAAGTGATAGTTCAGTGTTTAGAGTTTGGGAAGATGAAAAGATCCAACATAAAGAACCATGGTTTAGTTGCTAAGTTGTGTCCGACTCTTGCGACACCATGGACTATAGCCTGCCAGGCTCCTCTGTCCATGGGATTCTCCAGGCAAGAATACTGGAGTGGATTACCATTCCCTCCTCCAGGGGATCTTCCTGACCTAGGAATCCTGCATTGCAGGCAGAGTCTTTACTGACTGAGCCACCAGGGAAGCCGTAAAGAACAATTACAGCTATAAAAACAGCAAAGCTGAAAGAATGTGCATCTTGAAATAGGAAGTGTCAACAAACGTAAAGTTTAAGCATTTTAGTCAAGGTAATGATTCCTAAACCTGTGTACAGTTCACCTCAAAGAGGATTCATGTTCAAACAAGTTTTTAATATCATGCATACTATATGACCGTCTGTGAAATTCTTGATGAATATTTCCATATTAAAAGCTCTGAGAAACCTAAGGGCAAATGAACTGATTTAAACCATCAAACTGTACTTCCCAGGTGGCTCAGTGGTAAATAATCCACCTCCAATGGAGGAGACATGGGTTCAATCCTGATCCAGGAAGATCCCCTGGAAAAGGAAATGGCACCTCACTCCAGTACTCTTACCAGAAATCCCCGTGGATAGATGGACCTGGGGGCCTACAGTCCATGGGGTCACAAAGAGTTGGACACAACTTAGCGACTGACCAACAAAAGTTCTTTAAAACTGATATCTGGTAACAGTGTCTCCAAAGTTTTTGCACCTACAATAATGGAGATGGGGAGAAGTGTTTAGAATTGAGATACCTTTTAAATTTCAAAGCAGGTGCACTGGGATGACCCTGAGGGATGGGATGGGGAGGGAAACGGGAGGGGGTTTCAGGATAGGGGTCAACATGTACCCCGGTGGCTGTTTCATGCCAGTGTATGGCAAAAACTACTACAATATTATAAAGTAATTAAGATGCCCAAATGGAGATGTCAAAAAGACAATTCAAACACACTCAGAAAAAATTAGGACCAGGTAAATTGAAGGGGTGATAAACATAACAATAAAATAACATGTCCTAGGTGAGAGTGCAGAGAAAAAAGAGATATTGCAGTCTGTACCTCTCCCCAACATATTGAACGAATGTTATAGATAGAATTGGAAATAACAATGATTTTCCAGTAGAGTTTTGAATAAAATTTAGGAGTAGTGGGAAAAATCCTCCCAGCATGTGAACTTCCTGCTATACTCACTTGTAATCCTGTGATAGATGGTTCAACACAAATACTTTCATACTCCATCTGTTATACCTCTTTCTAATCAAGTCCTAACAGTCCTCCTCTCCTCTACTAACAGAAGTTTCTTTGATCTAACATGTAATTGAAAAAGCATCTTATATGCTATACATAGGGAGTTGAAATGCAGACCCAGAGTTTACTCTTGACCTTTAAATTTCTGTCAGTCAAATGGTTTATTCTGTGAGATGCCCAATCAATTTGCTTCTTAAACATTTTTCCCTGTGTATTTCCTCATTAACCAATTCAAGACGCTGGGTTACTTCATGCAGTCATTTTTGTCAAATCTCAGTTGGAATCCTTTTGCATTTTTGTCTTTGTTTCTTTTCTTTTTTCTTTCTTTTTTTTTTTTTTTCCTGCATTGATTGCTATTTGGCTTCATCAAATTAATAGCTTTGGAATCATTTACTCACAGTCATAGATTTGGGATAGAATGAGTCATCAAACATGAAGGGAAAGCTGATAATATTTGGTAAAAGACTTGACTAATTATGTTGATTTTTAAAGACAATATTAAGCAGAGGCAAGTCAGAAAGTCTGATTTCATTAACATGCTTTGCAGTTGCAGGAAAGATGGCAAGAAATTGGTCTCATATTTCTTCACTACAAAATGTTAGCATTGGACTTGCGGGGGCTATGGGCTTCCCTGGTGGCTCAGCTGGTAAAGAATCTGCCTGCAGTGCAGGAGACCTGGGTTCAGTCTCTGGGTTGGGAAGATCCCCTGGAGGAGGGAACACTACCCACTCCAGTATTCTGGCCTGGAGAATTTCACGGACTGTATAGTCGTGGGGTCACAAAGGACTGAGCGACTTTCACATTCACTTTGGGTACTGAGTGCGCCTGTGTGGGAAATGAAGTTGCTCAGTGTTGGGTATGTGGTGCTAAGTATGAAACAGTGCATAGGATATAGATATTTTCCCAATATGATGCAAAGAAATCAGAGTCAGGGAGTTTAAAGGCTGTACTAACTGAATAATTGATGCTTTTAAACTGCGGTGCTGAAGAAGACTCTTGAGAGTCCCTTGGACTGCAAGGAGATCCAACCAGTCCATCTAAAGGGAATCAGTCCTGGGTGTTCTTTGGAAGGACTGATGCTGCAGTTGAAACTCCAATACTTTGGCCACCTCATGCGAAGAGTGGACTCATTGGAAAAGACCCTGATGCTGGGAGGGATTGGGGGCAGGAGGAGAGGGGACGACAGAGGATGAGATGGCAGGATGGCATCACTGACTCGATGGACATGAGTTTGAGTAAACTCTGGGAGTTGGTGATGGACAGGGAGGCCTGGCGTGCTACAGTCCATGGGGTCGCAAAGAGTCGGACATGACTGAGTGACTGAACTGAACTGAACTGAACTGAACTGAATAATTGCCAGGACAAGGTTCAAGCCCAACTTGTTTGTTGGCATCACCTTCCAGTATATCAAGTTCTTTCAATGACTGCCTGACTCTTATGTGGTATGGCCATAGTCTTCCTCTTGTTACCTGCTGCCAGAGATGTCATGTAATTAGTAAGAATTCACAAACAAAAAAGACCCTATAAGAGAACAGAATAAAGCCACTGATGCTGATCTGACTCTGATAAAGCTTGCCGCTTCCTACATTTGTGCTTTGCATACGAAATAAAAAGAATGCAGCCTCTGAAAGTGGAGTGAAGCACACGGTATATTTTCAAAGGGATTGGAATTTTGCCAGGGCATGGAAGAGTATATGGCATGGAAGAGTATAGGGCATATTTGACTCAGTGGTGCTTCAGTGATTTAAATGGACCATGACCAAGAATACCTAGAAAAACTGTAAATCAAAAGAC
Organism: Cervus canadensis; assembly: GCF_019320065.1. Taxonomy (NCBI): domain Eukaryota; kingdom Metazoa; phylum Chordata; class Mammalia; order Artiodactyla; family Cervidae; genus Cervus; species Cervus canadensis. The sequence goes on along the minus strand of NC_057391.1, from coordinate 90,324,906 downwards.
ACATTTTCTGATTATACAAGTACTACATGGCCACTGTAAAAAGTTTGAAAAATATGGAAATATTGCAAGAGATAGCAAAATCACTCTTATCCTGATGAAGAAACACCACTTTGAAAATATTTTTGGTGTATTTTCAATGCATTTTCCATACATGATTGATCCTGTATTTATACAGGATTTCCTTCATTTCTCTCATTGCATTTTATTGTGAAAATATTCCCAATTTATTAAGATTTGTTAGTTAATACACATTGTAGTGATGCAGTATTATCACATAATATATACTCAATATTTATTTGTTGCACTCCTGAGGAGGTTTAGGTTGTCCCACATTTGTCAGGAATAAGATTGTGGTGAGCTTGTTGATTGTTAAGCCTTGCAGTTAAAATGCTGTGTAAATAGGGAAGATTTATTTTTAAAAAATTATGTACTATATTTGCACATTTGTTATTTAAGTTAATACAATTGGAAGAGAAGAAAATGCCATTTTTATAAGTCTGTTCTTTGGAGTTGTTCATTAAAAATCACCAATACTGTGAAATAGTTCACTGAATTAAAATGAGAGCCGATTGGTTTTGTAAAGATAAAACAAGTGTGCTTTGAGCTCAGCATTTTGCAATATTCAGTTCTAGGCCCGGGAAAGTAGTCTAATGCTGATTGCAAATACTTTAGCATGATTAGGGCTGATCTCCTCAGAAATAACCTCTGCTTTCTAGTTAAAACATGACTGAACCAATTCTCCTCATGGGTCTTTTTCTGGAAGTCTTGCTTTCCCCTTTAGGTATGATGTTAGTCATTATATTGCAATTTTGATTAAGAGTAGAATATTCATATTTATGTAGCTGCTGACACCTCATCCTGTCATGATTAGAATGCACATGACTGAGTAGATAATGATGGCCATGCATTATGATAAAAGCAAATGGATGACTTAAATTCACCCAAAGGAAAATCTTTTCTTTGAAAACAGGTGGTATATTTACAGTTATTTATAAGTTTTACAGCTTTTTCTTCCTTCTGTATTTTTTCAAAACATATAAATATTAACCTTTATAATTATGGAAAAATTAAATGGAGACAATCTTATTAATTCATTCTCTTGGAAACTAGCACAGAGAAGGGATTAATTATTAATTATGTATTTGCATCTATTGATTACTTGGCATATATTACTTAGCATGACTCAAAATTGTATCAGAAATTTAAATATTTTAAGACCTAGATAATAACAGATTGTTTAACTCATTTATTGATGCATCAGTGTGAAAAGTGAAGTCATTCAGTTTTGTCTGACTCTTTGTGACCCTATGGACTGTAGCCTGCCAGGATCCTCTGTCCATGGAATTTTCCAGGCAAGAGTACTGGAGTGGGTTGCCATTTCCTTCTCCAGGAGATCTTCCCAACCCAAGGATCAAACCCAAGTCTCCCACATTGCAGGCAGACACTTTACCTTCTGAGCCACCAGGGAAGTCCTATAAGCCACATGAGGTCACCGCCAAACCGCTGAGCAGGGCTCCTCACTTGCTTCGCTCAGGGCGTGTGATTCATTCACACAAGTACACCTTAGAGTTAGTAAAGTATAGCAGGAAATGTGTTCACTAGGAGAGCAAAGAACTAGAGCTCCAAGCATCCTTACCTTGTCCTGAAGAATCCCAGATGGGCCTCCAAGTTGAAAGGTTGTTGCTCGACCACGAAAGATGCCGGGATTCTTGGCCTCCGGAGAAGAATTCAGTCTGGGGTCAGAGACGAGGATTGATTGCTCAGAGCTTTTGTGTAATAAAGTTTTATTAAAGTATAAAAGGGATAGAGAAAGCTTCTGATATAGACCTCAGAAGCAGGCAGAAAGAGTGTAGATGTGTAGGGGGCAGAAAGAGTGTAGATCCATCAGTGTAGATGTTGGTATCTATATTACTGTTCATCTCTCTAGTTTACATAGGACAGATCAGAGTGACAATTTGCATTGATCATGACGGTGGATTGACATTTGAATGAAAACAATTGTGCACAAGTGCCTTCTTTTTATTAGAATGAAACTGCTGGGTTTTGTTTCATTTAACTAAAATTTATCTTAATCTGTTAAATATTTTCAAGCATTATATGCTGAATTCAGTAGGTTCAAATTCTTAATAGATCAGGTAAGATGGAGGAATAGTTTAATATGTTAGAGTAATATGTTTTTTCCAGACTCTGCAATCTCTTTATTTGTATACTTAATTTATAAATGATCTTCTCCAATTTCTTTTAGGCATCATGTTACATAGACTCAGTTTTCTTTATATCTATCATTTTACAGCTTCACACATTTATTGGCCACCGTATTCACTAGTTTCCCAAGAAGTATTTACAACTCCATCAAGAAACGTGTGGTATATTAAGCAAGCAGTCCAAATGCAGAGTTTCATATCTAAGTTATAAATGATTAATCAAAATTTTCTTTAGAAATGCATGGCTTCCAAAAAAAATTCCACAGATGGGAAGCATGTTAATTATTCTTACTGGGATGATTCTTAAGTGAAAAGTAGGCTGTTAATTTGGGAGTGGTTTCTTGGTCGTTTGTGGTAAGACCAGTTCTATGATAATGCCTTTGTTCTGTGATTTAGCACTAGACATGTAATCCGAGGACCTCAGTTTCTCTCAATAGCATTCCCTGAACTTGTGACTTTGTGTCAACACTTAACTTGTATAAGATTTTACCTCATCTATGAAATATTTTCTATTCTGACTTCACCAGTTTAACAGAGCTCTGGAGATATATAGTGGCATTAATATAATTGCTGACATTAAAGTATCACTAACTTTATCCTAATTAACCTCCTTTAATGTACATTTTTATTAAAATTGGCAAATGTCTGGAAACATTTGACTTTTTTGTATACGTTAGTTCACTAGGTTACCTTGACGAAGTACCATAGATCCAGTGGCTGAAAACACACCTGCACTTCTCACCTTTCTGGAGGCTGGAAGTCCAAGAGAGATCAAGGTGCTGGCAGGGCTGATTTCACTTTGAGGGTTCTCTCCTTGTCTTATAGGTGCCTGCCTTCTCCTTCTGTCTTCACATGGTCTTGTCTGTGTCCTAATCTCTTTTTATAAAAATATCTATTATATTAGATTCGGGGCCTCATTTAACCTTAAATACCACTTAAAAGGGGCTTCCCAGATGGCTCAGTGGTAAGAATCTGCCTGCCAATGCAGGATAATCAGGTTCAATCCCTGGATAAGGAAATATCCCCTGAGCAGAGAAGCCTGGCAGGCTATGGTCTATAGGTCACAAAGAGTTGGACATCACTGAGCAACTAAACAAAAATAACCACTTGAAAGACCCTGTATCCAAATACAGTTACATTCTGAGATACTGAGAATTGGGACCTCAGTATATGAATATTTGGGGGAAGCCGTTGAAACCATAGCACTGTCTAATCACATTCCTCTTCCCAAATGAATGGTATTTTGCTGAACACTAACATCCAGATGTACTTAAATGAAAAGTTAGATTGGTGAAGTACATTGGAACAAGGCACAATGATATTAAAAAAAACAAACAAACATGTATTTGTTTGGTTTTGGGATTTCTGTGAATCTTTTTATAAGCTAAAAAATGATAATTTCCAGTAGAGGATCATAGGAAGCAGATGTGATATTGTGATTTATACTAGGAAGTATATATTTGGGCTTCATCCCTGTTTCTGGCACAGAAACCCTTGGAATTCCCAAAGGAGGATCCTAAAGATGTCTTTTACTTTGCTAATGAGGTGGCTTTTGGACCACACCTAGGATGGGGGCTGGTTGCCAGTAGAACCAACCACGTGATTGGTGAGTTCACTGTCACGTCTTACCTCCAGGGAGGAGAGAGGTGTGGCGGTCGAATCGGTAGCCAGTGGCCAGTCTTATAGTCCATCATGCCTATGTAGTGAAACCTCCATTAAAACCCAAAGGGACAGGGTTTGGAGAGATTCTGGGTTGATGAACATGTGGAGATAGGGGAAGAAAGACACCCTCCCAGAGGACATGGAAGCTTCCAGCCCTTTCCCCATATATCTATGCATCTCTCCCATCTGACTGTTACTGAATGTGTGTATATATATACAGTAATAAACCAGCGATCTAGTAAGTAAAATCTTTGCCTGAATTCCGCGAGTCACTATAGTGAAGTAACTGAACATGAGAAGGGGGTCTTGTGAACCTCTTATTTACAGCCAATCAGTTCAAAGTACAAGTAACAACCTGGGCTTGAGATGGCTTCTGAAGGGAGTAAGGAAAGGCAGTCTGAAAGGACTGAACCCTTAACCTGTGGAATCTGGTGCTGCCGCAGTAGATAGTGTCAATTTTGAGTTGAATTATACTCAGCCCAAAAGTTGTCCACCGACCAGCGCTGGACTCGGTGGTGCTTGTTGTTCAGCTGCCAAGTACTGTCCGGCCCTTTGCAAACCCAGGAACTGCAGCGCTCCCGGCTTCCCTGTCCTTCACTGTCACCTGGAGCTCGCTCAAACTCACGTCCATTGAGTCAGTGATACGATCCAACCATCTCATCCTCTGCCACCCCCTTCTCCTTTTGCCTTCAATCTTTCCCAACATCAGGGGCATTTTCTTCTGATGTCATCACATTGCATCTTGCATCAGAGTGCATTCTTAAACTGTTTCATTCCTATTTTAAGAGTTGGCCTGCAAATTCTTTATTTTTGTTCTGCACCTCAAAAAAAGAAGCTTTCCCTTCAGTTATATTAGAAGACTAGATTTCTGCATTTATCTTATAATTAATCTCTAAAGAAAACATAATTACCTCCAAGTTTCCAGTCTTCCAAAATTATTGCTTTGATCAAGATACTCTTTCAGTATCCAGTTCAAGGAGAGTAGATCCAGAGAATGCTATTTTTTGATTGTTTCTTTGTCCTTATTTCCATTTAGTCTTGACCTTGGCTGATGCGTTTTAGGACGTAAAGACAACAGAGCAGGGGTCTCATTTAATGAAAGGCAGAGGCTGTGAAAAGGTCCACATGGAACGAAGTGGGAGGAGAGATGGCATTTTTATAGAATGATGACAATTAATAAAAACAGACTCTCCACCTTCTCAACATGTTTCATTCTTTGTATAGAATCAAAGATAGGGCCCATGATCATCATCTTAAATTTATTGTCTACAGACAGAAAGATAGCAGACACTTTGAACACAAATGTATCTTATGACAGAGAAATTCTGAGCCTTATGAAATGTTACGTTATCAAAGAAAAAACTGAAAACACAGGTAACTGGAGGTTTATTTTAGTACAAATTAAGGTTAAGATTGTAGGAGTTAGCAAAATATTGAAGGTTAAGCTGAGAATTAGCTTTCACGAGTAATACATCAAGAGAGACTCAGCCTGTACACCCCATGAATCTTAAACCCAATTGGACACATTTTTTTGTGTGTGTGAGTTATCTTTTTATTGTTGTATTGTGAAAGTATTTTATTGATTTATTTGGCTGTTTTATACAGCATGTGGTATCTTAGTTCCTTGATCAGGGATCAAAACTGCACCCCCCTGCATTGGAACTATAGAGTCTTAACCACTGAACCACCAGCTAAGTCCCAAAACACTTTTATAAATATGGAAAGATGTGTGGAAGATGGAGAGAAGGGTGTTAAATATAGGAGAGGGAATAATGTCCTGAAATTTTCTGCTTCCCCTAATAGCATCTCAGACCTGGTGAGAGGTTTCTCGTGTTTTTGAACATATGTGTAGTCTTCATTTCTGTTACCATCTGTACTCTTTTTTAATCCCACCTTATTGAGATATGATTGACATATATATTTAATATATACAACTTGATGAGATTAGAGATAAGTATACACCTGTGGAACTATCACTACAATTTATGCCATAAACTTATCATCTCTAAACATTTCCTCCTTGCTCTTATTTTTAATTATTGTTATTTATTCATTTGTCTGCATTGGCACGTCTTAGTTGTGGCCCACAGGCTCCAGAGCGTGAGGGCTCTGTAGTTGTGGCATGTGGGCTGATTTTCTCTGCAGCATGTGGAACCTGAGTTACCCGACCAGGGATCGAACTCAGACCCGTTGCATTGCAAGGTGGCTTCTTAACCTCTGCACCGCCAGGAAAGCCCCTGTTGTTATTATCCTGCTCTGTATGTGTGTGAGTGTGACGGGAACACCTTATTATAAGCTCTACCATCTTACCCCACGGATGCTCTTTTCAGAAGTTCGCTGTGCAGTCCAGTCCAGTCGCTCAGTGGCATCCGACTCTCTGCGACCCCGTGGACCGCAGCGCGCCAGGCCCCCGTCCCTCAGCGCCTCGCTCACTGTGCGGTCTGCAGTTACACAGGTGCAGAAGCGGCGGGCACTGGCTCGCCGAGCTTTCTGTCCACTTGGCTTAGCGCCGCCTCTGCAGTGAGTGTCTTCAGATGGGCCCTGATGTTAAGACCTGCATCTCTGCCGCTTATTCAGGGAGCGATGTTTAGTAAAAGGACTGTGCCTCTTGCCCAGACCTCCTTGCCACAGACTCCTCTTGTGCTCGTCCAGCCAGCTGACTGATCAGCCAGCTAAGCAGCATGAACCGTCCACCCCAGCAGTATGTGAGTTATGGCATAAGGCCCTTGCCAGGGCACTGAGTGACCACATGTCAGTTAACCCTCCCTTACTGTTTTACGTACTTCTCTCTCCTCTTGCTTGGAACCAGGTCCCTCAGGATCCACTCCTGAATTACCCTCTGGGTTCCTGGGGGTCCATGCCTGCCAGTCCTGCATCTCCTTTGGCAAACGATACCTCCCTTTATGTAACAGAGCCAGCGATTCTGCAGGTGAGCGTGCTGAGCTGTGGCACTGGTTATGAGTGTGTGGCCTCGAGGCATGGTGGGAGCAGACCCCTAGGAGGACAAGCACTTTCTCATAAGGCGTTGGCCCTTTGGAGGCTTTTGTGTAATCACCAAGCCGAAGAAGGGCTATTTCTTTCAAAACCCTCTGCAGGCCCAGAGGGTGTTTACAAAAGTGAGGATTCAAGGTTCTTGACTGTGGAGAATTCTCCTTTTGAGGTATCCCCGTTTTTAGTTTTAGCATGTTCTCCCTGCTTGTCAGCCCCCGACTCTGTCATGGATCTGCTAGACTGAGAACATAGCATCTTGGTCTGTCCTTCACCTGTAGCAGGTAGAGTCTCATGACACAATATTTCCAAGAAGTTCTTCTGACTCTCAAGCTGTGTTTGAAGTTGTTGTTTAGTAGATCTCAGTCTGGTATGTGTATTTTTAAATTTTTTGTCATGGAATTAATGATGCTTGCTATTTCTACTGCATCTTCTGTTATACTCAAAACACTGCACCAGTGAATGCATTCCCTACTATATGCATCCAGCCCAAAGGACATGGGAATGTCCTTTACCAACAATGAAGTGGGATTTGTGTTTTTGATCAAATATATACTTTTGCATCCATTGTTCCCCCCAGCTTCCTTTGGAATTACAGCGGATGTTTGAAAAACTTTTCTCTAAAAGTCAGGGTGAAGTTTATGACCATGGCATGGGGTGTTTGCTACTGCTAAATGAAGCCAATTGGTCTAGAAATGTCACACCTTGGTCTACTTAGGCCTGTGCTTTGGTGAATAATCAAATTCATTGCGTACAACATCTCACAGAAGCATCTGTTCAAGTCAGAGTCTGCCATAATGTAAACAGCCTCTTATGATCTTTTGAGAAAATTACCAACAAAGATACTCTTCCTTCTTTTTTGTGGCTTCCCTTACTATATCTCCATTCTTCAATGTTTAAGCCAAGGCCAAGAGAGTGAACTAGCCATGAATAGCATTTTAAGAGTATTCTTTTGCACCTATGTGGACTGGTTTATTAATAGAATGGCGGTACCCCAGAGGGAGGGAGAGTGAATAGGAACTGTATGGATATCTCCAATTTCAGGTGACAGTTGTTCAAATCAGGATTAGTCTCAGTGAGAGGACGTTTAAGAAAGTCAACTCTCTAGAAAATAGACAACAATGGTGATGTCTGAAAGTAGATCAGGGCCTGAGATATTTTTTCTCCTTTTTTGTATTGTCCAAATATCTGCAAAAAATAATCTATTACCTTTTACAATAAGCAACAATAAAAATATGACATTTTTAATGTCTGAATCAGTTCTGTAGTTTAAAAATTTCTTTGTACACAAACATGTGGCAGACATGTGCACAAGAAAGTTATTAACATGCTCTAATGTTTATGTAATACCTTTGACTCCCCCCAGAAGACTTCAGGTCTTTATATTATATACTAGAATAGGAACAGATTTATTAGCTATTTTTTTTCTAGCCTAGAGGTTCTGTAAAAGTCTGACATACAGCAATGTGCTGTACAGATATCAGTCCCCCAGCCGCTAAACTCCTGTTGTTTCTGGATTATACATTGGCATTTTCTCTTTGGCATAAGGCAATGCAGTACTCAGTATCATGTGCCTTGATAGAGAAGAGTGTTTGTAGTGACCATGATCAGGCATTTTCTGGGAGTTATGGGTTAATATTACATTTGTAAATTTTTATTGAGTAGTAAGATCTTGAGAAGCAAACTTAGAACATTTTTAGAGAGCATATAACATGTAAAATTATAAAATATTACTAAAATCTTATACATTACTTTTCCCGATTATCATATAAAATAAGTACACATGTGTTCAATCGCTCGGTCGTGTCCAACTCTTTGCAAGTCCATGGATTGTAGCCCTCCAGACTCCTTCTGTTCGTGGCATTTTCCAGGCAAGAATACTAGAGCCATTCCTCCTCCAGGGGATAAGATAAGTAAATGTTATTTTAATGAATCATCATAGGTAAAAAATAGTGTTACTCTTGTCTCTCCATCCAGCTTGCATTGCTCTTTAGAGATAAAGAAACTTGACCCCTAGCTCAGATTGAGAATGGAGGCCGCTTCATGAACCCTTGGCAGAATGAGAAAACCTGCAGCACAGGATTTCTGTGGACACACAGCAGCAACCTCACTTCCCCCAGCACCTGGGCCTGTTGTACTGAAGTGCCTCACACGGCAACTGGCAGCTTCATTTCAGGAAAGCAGAATAAATCTGTGACATACAGATCACGACACAGTTCTTATTAGTAATCCATGTTCCTTCTTGCTCCTTTCAGAGCCCTGTCCAACTTCACGGTCTGGAGTCCCTTCCATGGACATCACAGCCTCCTTCCCTGTCAATCAAGGCAGTAATTTCCAAAGCCCAGTGTTTTTGGCTTTGAATTCCTTCATGACCTATTTCAATATAATCAATTATTTCCTCTTCTTTTAGTTTGTTTCTGCATGCCATCTTTATATGGAGTCTTTTGAGTATAATTTTTCATCTATCTATCTCTAAATTAACCATTAGTCTTTGCCCATTCTTTCTATGAAATGTATATCATATAAGGCGATTTTAAAAAGCTCACTTGCGATGTAAACCCAAGTAAGTGAACCAGAATCGTTGAAGAACCACCTGGCCAACAAAATTGTCTATAGGACCACTTGTCATCAAAGTTACTAAAAAACAATAGAGGCCAGGCTACATTATGAGGTACCTGACTGGAAGCCGTTTTAAGTTTAAAATAGAAGGCGAAGGGAGAAAAGAAAGAAGGGTCAGTGGTTTGTTACTGGAACACTCGACTCACTAGATCAGCTCCCTTTAGTTGTGACTGTTTCTGTAACGTCTTCTCTGCTCAGGAATCAGGTAAATACCACATTTTAGTCAATGAAACTTTTCAAACTCTTGCTACCTTGTATGACATTTATTTTCCCAGGTCTTCCCCAGAAAATAAATGTTAACGTACATTAATTGCAGCTCCCTTTATTTTGAAGAAATATGGGACTTCTAAATCCTTAAGTAATGAGAAACAAAAGAGGATTTTATTGTTATACATAACATTAGGAAAATTTTTGTGGAGACTGTCTTGAAGTCCAAGCTTTGCCACTGCAGCTAGAAACGAAGTGATACCACCTTTTACTGATGGTAAAGATCCCCTGGAGAAAGAATTGGCAACCCACGTCAGTATTCTTGCCTGGGAAATCCCATGGATAGAGAAGCTTGGTGGGCTACAGGCCATGGGGTTGCAAAGAGTCAGACATGACTGAGCAACTAAACAACTTGATTTATTTTTCACTAAGTGACAAAGGGAGGCATGAGTATTGGGCACTGCCCATGTCAGGGCAAAGGGCCACCTGACTTTAACTTTAACATGAATGTGGCCCATTTGTGCCTATGGGCTGATAAGATCTGGGAAAATATGGATTTGGGAAGTGATAAGAATAATATGTCTTACATAACAAATAGATAGAGTTTGTTATTCTTGTTGTTCAGTCACTAAGTCATGCCCAACTCTTTGTAAGCCCATGAACAGAAGCACACCAGTCTTCCCTGTCCTTCACTATCTCCTACGGTTTGCTCAAACTCATGTCCATTGAGTCAGTAATACCATCTAGCCATCCCATCCTCTGTCGCCCACTTCTCCTCTTGCCCTTAATCTTTCCCAGCATCAGGGGCTTTTCCAATGAGTTGACTGTTCACATCAGGTGGCCAAATATTGGAACTTCAGCATCAGACCTTCCAATGGATATTCAGGGTTGATTTCTTTTAGGATTGATTAGTTTGATTTCCTTGCAGGTCAAGGGACTTTCAAGAATCTTAGAAAGTGCCACAATTCAAAAGCATCGATTCTTTGGTGCTCAGCCTTCTGTATTGTCCAACTCTCACATCCTTACATGACTATCTGTTGGAAAAACCATAGCCTTAATTATATGGAGTTTTATTGGCAAAGTGATGTCTCTGCTTTTTAATACCCTGTAGAGGCTTGTCATAGCTTTCCTCCCATGGAGCAAACATTGTTCAATTTCATGGCTATAGTCACTGTCCACAGTGATTTTGGAGCCCAAGAAAATAAAATCTGTCACTGTTCCCACTGTTTACCCTTCTATTTGTCATAAAGTGATGGGACCAGATGTCATGGTCTCAGTGTGTTTCACATTGAGTTTTAAGCCAGCATCTTAACTCCTCTTCCACCCTCATCAAGAGGGTCTATAGTTCTTTACTTTCTGTCTTTAGAGTGGTAACATCTCCATATCTGAGGTTGAGGAGGTAGACCATCCTCAATATAAAGACTTATTTACAAACAATTTGCTTTCTGCTTTCTTGATTACTTGCTCATTTCTTCTTTCTTTCTTGTGAACTACTCTGGCTACTCCTTTGTTTCTGACAGTTTCCTGAAACTTAGACCACTTTACTCTTTTAATATCTTTTTTCTAAATAAGGCAAAATAAAAATGAAACACAAACAAAACAAACTTCAACACAAGAGCGCCAGCTTCTGTGGTGCTCACTGACTTTCTTCATCATGTGTTCCAATGGATTTAGCCTCCAATGTGAAGATTGGTTCTGAAGTTCAGTTAAATCCTTTGTATTCCATTCCACCACGTCTTAAGATCCATATTGACAGAGAGAAGGAAAAACAAGAGATCTGACTCCTAGTACAGTCCAGTCTACCATCTCAGAGAAATCTCTCAAAGAAAAACACGTTTCACCTCTGAAAATCCATATTTCAATTTAATTCTAACTAAAATTACTTCAGTACTTTAAAAGCAGGCTTTACATGAGGCAAAAAGAAATGCCTGAATGTTAGCTATATGACTGACATTCAAACATCAAATTAGGATGAATAATTGAAGATTTAGCATGTTTCTTCTGACAAGTTGCCAGTGGTCGCTGTAAAGGTCTCTCCTAATCAAAATATTGATGGAATATCATATCTGTTTATGGGTTATAAGACTTAAGGTGATACTGAAAACTTACAGTCTTTTTTTTTTTTTTAATAAAGCTCACAATATTTAGTCTGTTTAGTCTAGATCAAAAAGGGCTGAGATGCAACTTAATGGTAGTCAAATATAATTTCTCTTTTTAGTTTCTTCAAATACAAACAGCTATTTTTTTTTCTTTATAAACTTAACACTTCATAAGAAAACCACAATTGACATGATGAACTTCATAATGAGCACTCAGATAATGGCTGAAGACTATTGCCTCCACTGGAGATTTTAATAAAATATCATAAATAAAAAATAGTATGAATGCTTTAACTCACCTTTTCCTAGATGAATCAAGTCATATTCCTCATTCATTTTTAGTGTCACTGATTGTATTTTTTCACAACTATATAATTTTTGCTGTTCAGTGGCTCTTTATCAGCTGAGCCATAAGGGAAGCCCAAAAATACTGGAATGGGTACCCTATCCCTTCTCCAGTGGATCTTCCCAACTGAGGAATCGAACCAGGGTCTCCTGCATTGCAGGCAGATTCTTTAGCAACTGAGCTATCAGGAAAGCCCTCTTCAGTGGCTCAGTCCTGTCTAATTCTTTGAGACCCCATGGATTTCAGCATGCCAGGCCATCCTATCCTTCGCTGTCTCCCTAAGTTTCTTCAAACTCATGTCAGTTGAGTCAATGATGCCATCCAACTGTTTCATCCTCTGTTGCCCACTTCTCCTCCTGCCTTCAATCTTTCCCAGCATCAGGGTCTTTTACAGTGAGTCATTTCTTCGTATCAGGTGGCCAAACTATTGGAGCTTCAGCTTCAGCATCAATTCTTCCAATGAATATTCGGGACTGATTTCCTTTAGGATTGACTGGCTTGATCTTCTTGCTTTCCAAGGGACTCTCAAGAATCTCCAGCACCACAGTTCAGACGCTCCAGTTCTTCAGCACTCAGTCTTCTTCATGGTCCAACTCTCACATCTACACATGACTACTGGAAAAACCATAGCTCTGACTATATGGAACTTTGTTGGCAAAGTGATGTCTCTGTTTTTTAATATGTTTTTTAGTCTTGTCATAGCTTTCCTTCCAAGGAGCAAGTGTCTTTTAATTTCATGGCTGCAGTCACTGTCCACAGTATTTTGGAGCCCAAGAAAATAAAGTCTGTCATTGTTTCCATTTTTTCCCCATATATTTGCTATGAAGTGATTAGACTGAATACTATGATCTTAGTTTTTTGAATGTTGAGTTTTAAGCCAGCTTTTTTTACTGTTCTCTTTCACCTTCATCAAGAGGCTCTTTAGTTCTTTGATTTCTGCCATAAGGGTGTTGTCATCTACATATCTGAGGTTATTGATATTTCTCCTGGCAATCTCGATTCCAGCTTGTGCTTCATCCAGCCCAGTATTTCACATGATGTACTCTGCATGTAAGTTAAATAAGCAGGGTGACAATATACCTTGATGTACTCCTTTCCCAATTTGGAACCAGTCTGCTGTAACATGTCTGGTTCTAACTCTTGCTTCTTGCCATGCATTCAGGTTTGTCAGGAGGCAGGTCAGGTCTGGTATTCCCATCTCTTTAAGAAGTTTCCAGTTTGTTTTGATCCACACAGTTAATGACTTTAGTCAGTGAAGCAGAAGTAGTTATTTTTCTAGAATTCCCTTGCTTTTTCTATATCATAGATTAATATACTACATATACTGTATTTTATTAATATATGTTTCTATAATATATATTATTTTGTAGTGTATATGTTTTTATAGAGCACTGCTCTTCAGGAAAACTTTTTGTGACAATAAAACTATTCTACATTTGTCCTGTCCAATGTGATATCCACTGGCTATGTGTGGCTAAGAATAACCAAAATGTAACTAGTTCGAGTGAAAAACTGAGTTTTACTTTTTATTTCATTTTAATTAATCTCAATTTCAATACCCACATATTCCTAGTAGCTACTGAATTGGGAAGTACAGCTCTACAGACTGAATTTAGATTTTGATGACCTGTTAGCTTGTTATCACTGGTTTTATTGAAATGATAACTTAAGTTTTAACACTGGAATGGAAGCTAAGGGGTAGTAGCCTCTAGTGTCAAGGATTGTATCCTATAGCATGGTTAATTTAAATGTTTTGTCAAGAAGAGATATCTATGGTTTCCCTTTCTCTTTTTCAATTTTGAGTGAAGAAATTAACTGTCCATAGAAAGTGTTGAGTCTCTATACTTAGACAACTTCATAATATGTCCTGAAGATGATTTAAGGAAATAGGATTGACAGGTGCTGTTTAAGCAGAAATGTAAAGCTCACATAATTCTTTGCTCATTAGTTTGGAATGTGGGGTGGTGACATTGATGGTGAGACTCTCATTTCAGCTATACTATTTCACCAGCTGTTGGAAAAGTTGTCCCTTTTTCCACTCACCTTACAATCTCAACCCCCTGTTTGAGCATGATTGACTTTTCCTGGAATGCTGAACATTTCTAAAGGACGTGATTTATTATTTTTCTTCCTGTCTCTGGAAAAGTTGTACTCAGAGAACCATGTGCCTGCATGCTGAGTCGCTTCAGTCGTGTCCCTCTTTGTGACTCTGTGGCCATAGCCTGCCAGGCTCCTCTGTCCATGGGGTTCTCCAGGCAAAAATACTGGGATGGGTTGTCCTGCCCTTCTCCAGAGGATCTTCCCAACCCAGGGACCGAACCCATGTCTCTTATGTCCCCTGAATTGGCAGGCAGGTTCTTTACCACTGTCGCCACCTGGAAAACCAACATAGAACCATTCGCACTGGCTTTGCATGGAAACTACAGGAGGGCAGAAGAATAGGGTGTTCTCCATGCTCCATTTAAGCAATGCGTTCATTCCCTCTCTCCTCTTCCATGCACTCATCTCCCATATGGCAGTGAGGGAGTTCAACTCTGTATTCACTTTCAAAAAATTGCATCTCCTTGTGGTAGCAGCTTATGATCTTTTAAAGTCCTGAAATTTTGCCCTGTGGTGTTTAGAAGTCAGTCACTGTTTACTGGAATGTTCTGAAGAACTTAATGACGAGAATTTTATGTTTTCTTTCTCTCACTCTGGGCTTAGAACAAAGTACCCTGTACAAATGTTGACTCAGCTATATATACTTCTTAAAGAGTTTACTTTCTGTGTCCCAACTTTTTGAAGCAATACAGGAAACAACACAGGTGAAAAAATTGCTTCATGTGACATGATTTCAAAATCAATAGCATTTCGGTTACCAAACAGACTCTTTAAGCTTAATGAAAAGTTGGTGGAATGTGGTAAATTCAGGCATCTATCACTAGTTCTATTCTAGGGCCCTCACAATATATCTTGAAATCCATTAAGTGATTCTTTACAGTGCCCAGTGTTTCACTATGCTGCATTTTAGGTGAGAGGTGTCTAAATTATTTCAATGGAGAAATCTGTTTTTTTTTTTTATGACTATATACTGTTACTCATTTTATTGGAAATTCACAGACATTTCTGCCATCACTTCCTCTCAACAGACATTATTTACAAAAAAATTAAATTGAATTTTGAGTGAGCAGGAGGTCAATATACTTTATCTCTCTGATTTCATCTTCCATTGTCCTACTTAAACTAGTTCCAGACACACAGTGAAGGTTAACATTTATACAGCAAACAATAAGTTAATTCGATAGGGAAACTGGCATTTTGCCTATGCAATCTTAAAATGAGTTCAGTTAGATAAACAAAAATAGTGTAACAGCTAGGTTTGAATTCAATATTCTTTTGTTTCAATTGAATTTATTTCATTTCTTTTATCTTTATCTCCAACAGACCAAGAAAATTCATTTAATATGTAATATTCACATAATTTATTCATGTATTTGCTTCATGAAAGAAAGACAGTAGTTGAAATCAATAGTTCTAAAGTCCTCACAGTTGGGATTCCCTGCTGATGCAGTGGTTAGAATTCTGCTCTTTTACTACTGAGGGCCTGCGTTCCATCCTTGGTCACAGAAATAAGACCCTGCAAGCCACGTAGCAAGGCCACTAAATAAATAATTAAATAAAATCCCCGTGGTTGGCTTGGGTCATCTGATCCAATCAAGGAGATTTCTAAAAGTGAAATTCTCACAAGGAAATAAAGAAAAAGTTGTCACTTTTGGCTCTCTTTGTCTGATTTTTATTTATGAATTCATGGAATGGATATTTAAAGAGAACACTGGCTTCCCTGGTGGCTCAGACAGTAAAGAATCTGCCTGCAGTGCAGGAGACCCAGGTTTGATCTTTGGATGAGGAAGATCCCCTGGAGAAGGGCATGGCAACCACTCCAGTGTTCTTGTCTCAAGAATCCCATGGACAGAGGAGCCTGGTGGGCTGCAGTCTGTGGGGTTGCAAAGAGTCAGACACGACTGAAAGAGTGAAGCTGTCCTTTTCACTGTGTAGTACAAGACTCTTCCCAATATTGTGGAAAAAGATACAGACATCTTTGTCTTCATGGTTATTCCATTCTAAAAGGAGGACATATGAATAAAGTAAGATATTAATAAAATATTGATATATTAGATGAGAATAGTAACATGAAAAAATTTGAAGCAAGGATGAGATTAGGGTGTACCATGAAGGTGATGAATGTGTTGGTTGCTCCGTCCTGTCTGACTCTTTGTGACCCCATGGACTGGAGTCTGCCAGACTCTTCTGTCCATGGAATTCTGCAGGCAAGAACACTGGAGTGGGTTGCCATTCCCTTCTCCAGGGAATCTTCCCGACCCAAGCATTGAACCTGGGTCTCCTGCATTGCAGGAGATTGATAACATGAACAAATCTGAACCGAGGAGAGGTTGAGGGCTTCCCAGGTGGCGCAGGTGAAGACTTCACCTGCCAACACAAGATACACAGGAGATGTGGGTTAGATCCCTGGGTTGGGAAGATCTCCTGGGGAAGAAAAGGCAACCCCCTCCAGTATTCTTGCCTAGGAAATGCCATGGACAGAGGGTCCTGGCGGTCTGCACTCCACAGGGCCACAGAGCGGGACGTGACTGAGTCACTCAGCATACACATACATGAAGAAGAGGTTAGGGCGCACGATGAAGGTGTTGAGAGCTGCTGAAATTTTAATATGGTGACCAATAAATTCCTCTTTGTAAAAGTGACATTTATAGACATGAATGAGAAGAGGATAGGAATCTTGCAGGTATCTAAAAGTAGACTATTTCAGGCCAAAAACAGTGATTGAAAAATGTCCTGAAGGATGCATGCCTGATGTAGATAGGAGGCCAATGTGACTGAACTGGCTGAGCAAGGCAGGTGGTGTCACGTGATGAAATCAGAGCGATAAATAGGGTAGGGATGGAGGTTGGGCTCTACGGAGTCTTGTGATGCTTATAGAGACTTTGGCCTTTATTCTGAGCTAGATGGGGAGGTGTTGGAGCATTTAAACCATGATCTGACTTCTGTTCCTATAAGCTAATTCTGAATACTGTGTCAAGTACTAGACTGCCAGAGAACTGTGGCAGAGACCATTGCAAAATCTTGGCAAAAGATAATGACTGATTGGATCCAGGTCATAGTAGATAAAAGTCATGAGATTCTGGATATAGTTTGGAAGTAGAGAAATCATGGTTGATGCATTTAAAATAGGGTGTTATTCATGGAGCTGATCCAAGTTCTCTGTGATCTGTTACCTATGCTGTGCTCCTCAGACAGTCAAGTGGAGACAGTTCATAGGAATTAGGATGTGTAATTCTTTAGTCAGAAGGAAAGTCCAGGTTGGAGATTTCAAACTGGGACTCTTCAACTTATTTAAATTCTTGAGTCTGGATAAGAGCTGTCCAAGCTAGTGAGAATAGATAGGAGAAGATGTCTGCAAGTGTTCTGTCCACTTTAAAAGGTGGGTCATTCCAACTTTTAAAAATTTGGAAAATCAGGGGACATAAGCAGAGGGAACAGAGAAGAAGTGACTGACACAGGGGAGTCTGTTGGCCTAGAAGCAAGTTAAGAGTGTTTAAAGAGGAGGGAAGGATTAGTTGTATCAAATGCTGCTGATGGATGAAGTACTGATGATTGAGAACTGACCAGTGGGTTTAGCAGCTCATTAGAGGCCTGGACAACAACAGCCTTGGTGAAGGCTGGTGCTGAAAGGCTGAGTGGATTATTAAGGGAGCAGAGAGATGAGATGGTGGCTAGAGTGGCATGGACGATGGAAAGAAGTTTTTTTTTTTTTTTTAATGGGAAAATAAGAGAAAAGAATCATTGAATGGAACTGGAAATTTTGAATATTTGAAGTTTGTTCCTTCTGCATAAATGGAGGGGGTGGGCTTAGTTAAGAGAACAAGAAGGTACACCCCATCCATAATCACAGGAGTGAAGGCCAGATGTATCTGCCAGCAGTCTTGATTCCAGCTTGTGCTTCATCCAGTCTGGCATTTTGCATGATGTGCTGTGCATATAAGTTAAATAAGCGGAGTGACAATATGAAGCCTTGATGTACTCTTTTCCCAGTTTGCCAGGAGAAATATCAATATCCTCAGATATGCAGATGATACCACCTGTATGGCAGAAAGTGAAGAAGAACTGAAGAGCCTCTTGATGAAAGTGAAAGAGGAGAGAGAAAAAGCTGGCTTAAAACTCGACATTCAAAGAATTAAGATCATGGCATCCAGTCCCATCACTTCATAGCAAATAGATGGGGAAACAGTGGAAACAGTGGCTGGCTTCATTTTCTTGGGCTCCAAAACCACTGCAGATGGTGACTGCAGCCATGAAATTAAAAGATGCTTGCTCCTTGGAAGAAAATCCATGACCAACTTAGCCAGCATATTAAAAAGCAGAGACATTACTTTGCCAACAAAGGTCTGTCTAGTCAAAGCTATGGTTTTTCCAGCAGTCATGTATGGATGTGAGAGTTGGACTATAAAGAAAGCTGAGCACCAAAGAAATGATGCTTTTGAACTGTGGTGTTTGTGAAGACTCTTGAGAGTCCCTTGGATGCAAGGAGATCCAACCAATGAATTCTAAAGAAGTCAACCCTGAATATTCATTGGAAGGACTGATGCTGAAGCTGAAGCTGAAGCTCTGGCCACCTGTTGTGAAGATCTGACTCATTAGAAAAGACCCTGATGCTGGGAAAGATTGAAGGCAGGAGGAGAAGAGGAGAAGGGGATGACAGAGACTGAGATTGTTGGATGGCATCACTGACTCAATGGACATGAATTTGAGTAAGCTCCAGGAGTTGGTGATGGACAGGGAGGCCTGGCGTGCTGCAGTGTATGGGGTCACAAAGAGTCGGACACAACTGAGCTACTGAACTGAACTGAGCTGAAGGCCAGATACGTGTGCCCCAGGTTCAAAGAAGTAAGTAGAGGAATGGAAGGAATGGGGGGATTTTCTCCTGGTGGCATTTTTTTTAAATCAGTCAAGTTGGAAGTAAGTTTATCAGATAACGGAAAAAGTAGCAGGAGGAACCAGCAATAATCACCTATGACAGTAGTAAAAATTGTTGCTTAGTTTTTTTTTTTACCTTGTAAATGAATTTTGAGAAATATTATTCTTCACAAGCATTTAAAAATTAATATCTGCAATTTTTCACCATGTATTTAAATGTTATAAAAGATACTTTCTGGCATATTGTAATTATTGATACTTTTCAATTAAGGTTTTGCATCACTTTTAAGATGCATTTAATGGGACCTAAATTAAGTATTTTAAACTCACCATTATCTATTCAAAAATATAATATGAACATATTTTCTCTCTCAGAAATGTTAACTTTGTTTTCTTTTCTTCTTGAAATGGAATTCCCGAATTTGAGCCTAAGGAGATATATTTATGCTTGAAATCTTTTATTACTCATCTTATTATACTTCTCTGTAAGAAAATAAGGTATAAAAATAGACTTTTACAGTGTGTAATGTGTTAGAAACAAGAGTTTAGAAATTTCTTTTACTGTGAAACAACTTTAAAAGTATTTGTACTCAATTACTGTAATAACATATGATGCAATTATTATATATAGTTATAGGTGCTGTTGTTGCTTAGTTGTTAAGTCGTGTCTGACTTTCTTGCGACCACATGGACCATAGCCCGCCAGGCTCCTCTGTCCATGTGATTTCCCAGGCAAGAATACTGGAGTAGGTTGCCATTTTCTTCTCCAGGGGATCTTCCTGACCCAGGGATCAACTCCGTGTCTCTTATGTGTCCTGTGTTCACAGGCAGGTTCTCTACCACTTAGTCACCTGGGAAGCCCAGTTACAGATGTGCATAGCTATTAAACATTTGTTACATCCTTCTGGAAGTGCACACCACACATCATGACTAAGTTAGATTTGTAGGAGGCTTATCGAGGGTGAGGACTGATGTTGAAGCTGAAACTCCAATACTTTGGCCACCTGATGTGAAGAACTGACTCATTGGAAAAGACCCTGATGCTGGGAAAGATTGAAGGTGAGAGGAGAAGGGAATGACAGAGGATGAGATGGTTGGATGGCATCACCGCCTAGATGGACATGAGTTTGGGTAAACTCCAGGAGTTGGCGATGGACAGGGAGGCCTGGCGTGCTGCCATCCATGGAGTCACAAAGAGTTGGACACGACTGAGTGACTGAACTGAACTGAATTGATTGAGGGTGAGGTGGGGTGGGGAAATGGATACACCTGCAAAAATTAACAGAGAGCGAAAAGAGAGTGAGTGGGACAGTCTCAAACCACAATGCACATCTGACAAAGTCTTGCCAACCAGCAGAGGCTGCAGGGCAAAGTTCTCCCGTTAGAGAAATCTCTATTGAGCCGCGGCCGAGCACAATGACCAGCCCGTACATAGCCACTGGCAGAGGGCTGACCAGGAAGAGCCTGGCTGTGGCTGGGGAGCCGAAGCATCAGTTCACGGAGGCGCTAGTGCTGGAGGCTTTCAGATGACTGTGAGCCTTGCAGTTCAACAAAACGTCCTTTCTTGAAGAGAGCTCCCAGCAGCGATTTTTCTATCATCGCCACAGATATACAAAGTGTTACCAACAATGCGTTCTTAATAAGATAGATGAACTTTTTGTATCAAAGTTCATATATCTGTGTGGATATATATTGCTTCATTTATATGATCATTTGGGGTTCAGCATAAATTACATTTTGTGTGCTTATAAATCCTAGGAAACTATGTTCACAAAACAAGCATATTTTTTACTTCCTTTCAAATATGTCCCAACTATCAAATAACTTTAAATCATTAAGAATTTTTTGTAGTCAGAACAGCATGTATATTATCTATGGTGAAACAGATCACCAGCCCAGGTGGGATGCATGAGACAAGTGCTCGGGCCTGGTGCACTGGGAAGACCCAGAGGAATCGGGTGGGGAGGGAGGTAGGAGGGGGGATTGGGATTGGGAATACATGTAAATCCATGGCTGATTCATGTCAATATATGACAAAACCCACTGAAATGTTGTGAAGTAATTAGCCTCCAACTAATAAAAAAAAAAAAAAAGAATTATTTGTAGTAATCTATCAGCTGACAACTCAACTAGGCCCTCCTTTAATTTTGGTGCAATTCAAGAGTACACACACACATTAACAAAACTTGCAGTTTTCCCTCCAAATTATTAGGTGTTTGTTGTTTTCAGTGCTTAGGAAATAACTCACAAAGGTTTGTACTCAGCCATGTCTGACTCTCTGTGACCCCGTGGACTGTAGCCCACCAGGCTCCTCTGTCCATGGGATTTCCCAGGTGAGAAGAGTGGAGTGGGTTGCTGTTTCCTTCTCCAGGGGAATCTTCCCACCCCAGGGATGAAAACCATGTCTCTTATGTCTCCTGCTTTGGCTGGCAAGTTCTTGACCACTAGCGCCACCTGGGAAGCCCCCTTAAGAAGGTTTACCAACATTTATTAAATGACAGTTATGCCTATTCCCTTTTCATGTAGAGATACCTCTGTCAAAACTATAGAATCAGAAAGGACTGTAAAATTCTGAATGTTTTATTCTATAGACACTTTGTGCTAGTACAATAATTTTAGATACAGTGGTTTTATTTTTAAATGTGTTCTAAGCATATTTTCATCAAAACTTTTCAGCTGTAGCTTTAGTTCATTCAGCTTGCAAAACATATCTGTCAGAGAACCTATTGATAACTGGAAAACCAAGTTGTCATTTTCTAACCAAATGTCCAACTTAGACTTGTCTTTCAGAATTTTTTTTTACTTATTTTAATTCAAACCGTACTGTTAATGCATATGTTTGTGACATTCATATCACTGTAAATCCTAATTCTATGATAAATAGATATAAGGTGTAAGTCTTGCCATAAATGTGTTCTTTTGATGAGCAAGGCATTGAAACCTTCAATTTCTTGCAAAACTGTCTGTTTTTATCTTATAGGACACTGTTCATTGTGATTTTTTTTTTTTTCCCCCTCTGAGAGTAGCAAGGGCAAGGAAGAGAAAGGTAGTTAAATAAAAATTGCCAGTACTTCTGCTGGATCACTTTACAATATAAGTTTTACAATATATCTGATTTCAAAATATATCACTGTTAGCCAAAGTACATTGTCTCTAACCACCACATTTGTCCTTAACAGAGGAGTGTAGGAAAGATCAATGCATGTATCCAATAAGTTGCCTTGATTACAGGGGGCTTCTTGTTACCAAGGTTTCAAATTCTGAAATCATCCTTTCGTTTGATGTCCCACAGTTTTTATATATGGAACAATGCACCATAGTAAGATTCAGGATGGTTGTGAGATGGACCTTTTATCAAGTGATAGATGATTACTGTGGATAGAATAAGAAAGAAGAAATTGACTGATGCCTACACTGCAGGCATGCTTTAGATCAGTTTAGAGAAGAGCACGTATGGAAGTTCTCTCTCTGGAAACTGATTTTCTGAGACCTGTTCATGTCATGGAATAAAGCTTTGGGTACTCCCTGGGATGTGCGTACTCCAAAGAGAAGCCACTGGTCTGGGAAAAGGGTGAATGAATTATCAAGAACAGTGGTTCTCAACTCAGAATTTTTTTACCCTTTATCCCTGCCCCAGCCAGGATACTTTTGGCAACACCTAGGGCTTCCCTGGTGGTTCAGACGGTAGAGAATCTGCCTGCAATGCAGGAGACCTGGGTTCTATCCCCGGGCTGGGAAGATCCCCAGGAGGAGGACATGGCAACCCACTCCAGTACTCTTGCCTGGAGAATCCCCCTGGGGCAGAGGAGCCTGGCAGGTTAAAGTCCATGGGGTCCAAAGGGTCGGACACGACTGAGCGACTGGGCACAGCGCAGCAGAGCGATGTTTTGGTTGCTGCAAGCTAGAGATGCTGCCAAACTTCCTACACTGCGCAGGACAGACTGCTCATGAAATATTTATGAAGCTCAAACTGCCAGTTGTGTGGGATAGAGAGCCTCACTAATGAACTTGAGGTGCGAACGTCAGCCTCATCAGTAACACCTGGGAGTGTGTTAGAAAACGTAAGATCTGGATGGCTCATTTCCATATCAGACTTTGAAAGGCCCTGAAGTAGCCAGACGCGGTGGGATCTGAAGCAGCACTGAAGGTCCAGTGTTCTGCCACTCGGCATTACAATGGGAGGCTGTTTTTAGACACTTTAAAAAGTTTGGTTTTCCTTCTTTCAAATTTGTAGGAAATGTGACAAACATGTTTTTGGCTTAACTAAATATATGATAAACATTGTTCCTGTGCATATTTCAACAACAACAAGGAATTAGATAGAAAATAAAAACCTTTGTGAATTTGTCCTCATTTCTTTTGATCCTTTTTTCTTTTTCCCTCTCTGCTTCATTTGTTTCCACCATTTTATCTTCTACCTCACTTATCCTATCTTCTGCCTCCGTTATTCTACTCTTGGTTCCCTCCAAAGTGTTTTTTATCTCATTCATTGCATTGTTCATTTTTAATTGACTCTTTTTTATTTCTTCTAGGTCTTTATTAAACAATTCTTGTATCTTTTCAATCTTTGTCTCCAGGGACCTCTGGGACACTGTGAAACGCCCCAACATTCGAATCATAGGAGTTCCAGAAGAAGAAGACAAAAAGAAAGGCCATGAGAAAATACTCGAGGAGATAATAGCTGAAAACTTCCCTAAAATG